>NW_028173224.1:0-64596 GCF_963971535.1 Notolepis coatsorum | reverse complement strand
TTGATAGATTTAATTCATTGATGTCTAGTAATATTCGATGTCAATATCTTATATATATCTATGCACCTATTGTCTCCCCCATGATGCAAGCTATAGCCTGGGCGTCTCTCAGTCTGACCTGCTGACCTCTGGTTGGAGGCTCCTTCCACACACAGGGCCCCCTGTACATCTCACGCACACGCACACACACTCACGTGCACACGCACACACACTCACGTACACACGCGCACAAGCTGTCGCTCCCATGAGTTATGTAGATGTTGTTCCGAGAAGGGGTCTTCTCCATCTGGAACCAATTAGCCCCCCTCCTGAAACAAGCACACACACAGCCTAGCACACACCACACACACACCCATACATACACACACAAATACATACACACACACACCCCTCCCCTCCTCCTCTGTATAAATGACATGTAGTGTGATGTATTCTGCCTTCCTTCTTCTACTGGTGCGAGAGGATGTGCCCGCGCGGGGTGACTGTTCTTCTCTGTGAATAAAAGCTCCGTTTGAAATACTCCGTGTTCCGCTTTGTCTTTCGGTCGACTGGTCCACAACTATATCAATTAAGAATTCATGAGGGATAGGAAATCCCTAACAAATGGAGGTTCCAAAGTGAGAATTGATGTGGGCCAGCCGCAACCAAGGACGGAACGAGGAATGGGGACACGGAGGAGAAGACGATGCAGAAGATCCAGACATTCACTACCAGCTGTCTGCAGCGCGTCTGAACCAGGGGTGAGATACCAGCAGCCCCTCAGACGTCCGTGACGAGACCACCAGACGACCCTCGACGGTGACAGGCAGGAGGAGACGAAGGACAGACGGGCCAGGATGAGAGGCAGACCGGAGGAGATGGCAGCTGAGCAGCAGAGGCCGGAGATGACCACCGCAGCACCGCAAATCATCGACAGCAGCCAGGCACCGCAGGCACCGCAGATCATAGGCACCGCTGATCATCGTCTACGACACGCAGTTCATCCACGATGAGAACGGGGGAGGTGGCAGCAGGGGAGACACTGAGCTGAGCTGGAGTGACGGTGGGCTGCTGGCGAGAGGTGGAGAGGACAGTCCAGAGACACTGGGAAGGCAGCAGACCAGAGGAGGCACGTTTGTCTAGGGGACCCGCACCTGGAACGGGGACCAACCGCAGGAAGAGGCCCTTGCCCTCTAGAAGACGGGGCCGACCCAGGTGGGCGGTGCACTGTAACAGAGGGAAGGTAGCGCCCTGATGGACGTTGTGTGTGCCTGAGTAAGGGGGGTCCAACGGGGTTACGTGTGTCTTCTGTTAAGTTGCAAGTCTGTGTTTCTCTCTTTCTCTCTCTCTCTCTCTCCCGCTCCCCCCCCCTCCCTCTATATCTCTCTGCTCTCCTGGTGTTGTAATCCCGTCTGGTATTGGGTGTGATGCATGTAATGAGGTGACGATTGACGGGTACAGATCCATCAATGAAATGTTGTGTTTGACGTATATTTAACGTCAAAAAGGGGGATTGATAGATTTAATTCATTGATGTCTAGTAATATTCGATGTCAATATCTTATATATATCTATGCACATATTGTCTCCCCCATGATGCAAGCTATAGCCTGGGCGTCTCTCAATCTGACCTGCTGACCTCTGGCTGGAGGCTCCTTCCACACACAGGGCCCCCTGTACATCTCACGCACACGCACACACACTCACGTACACACGCGCACAAGCTGTCGCTCCCATGAGTTATGTAGATGTTGTTCCGAGAAGGGGTCTTCTCCATCTGGAACCAATTAGCCCCCCTCCTGAAACAAGCACACACACAGCCTAGCACACACCACACACACACCCATACATACACACACAAATACATACACACACACACCCCTCCCCTCCTCCTCTGTATAAATGACATGTAGTGTGATGTATTCTGCCTTCCTTCTTCTACTGGTGCGAGAGGATGTGCCCGCGCGGGGTGACTGTTCTTCTTCTCTGTGAATAAAAGCTCCGTTTGAAATACTCCGTGTTCCGCTTCGTCTTTCGGTCGACTGGTCCATAACTATATCAATTAAGAATTCACGAGGGATAGGAAATCCCTAACACTCTCTCAACAATGCTGGATCCTTGTCAGTCCTTGCGAGTCCTCTTCGTCAGTTGTCACTTATTGACGTGCGCCTCTGCCTTGGGTCGCTATCAATAATCTGCGCGAGTCCTCTTTCACTTTATTGAAGCTCGCCTGGCTTCAATAAAAGCAATTTTCTGACTTAATGTAGCGGCACCTGGTAGACGGGGAGTGATTCCATATGCGCTCCATCCAAAGAATAGTCTCCACACATTGAGTTACGTTATCAGATACCGACGTGGTGATCCGATTTATTTAGAAAATGTAGGTTACATGGGAGAGGTGATCAAAGCGATCCTAAAGCGTCATATAACCGTGGTTCTAATTGATCAAAGTGTTTCCTAAGATAAAACTATTCTAAAGCGTTCCCGAAGCGGTCAGAAAATTATATGCTTTCCCCGTCGGCTACCAACCCACAGCTGATCCCTATCACCCATTTTAATGATCTCCGCCGCGCCGTGGGCCGACCCACCTGCGGTGCAGGTGATTCGCCCACAGTACAACAGAGTCCACCCAACGGGTGACACAGATAAACATAACATTCCCATAAATCATATCCTTCGATTGGAAATAATAATAACAATAATGATAATAATAATACTAATAATAATAATAATAATAATAATAATAATAATCTATAACAAAAAACACTCATTCGGCCTTTACACCTACTGTAAATTGTACCTAAATTGCACCTCATCCCATTTCTGCCTTGCACTATATAGTATTGTATATTAGTACACTGCATAGTATTGTATATTATATGGTAACTCAGTTACGTCTATTCTGCATCGAACATTGTACATATGTCTATACTGAACACTGTGACCTCATTTTTTTACTTCTAATTTACATGCTATACTATGTTATTTTATTTCATACTTATCTTGTCTTGCACAGTCTCTGGAGCGTAACAGTAAGAAGCATTTTGTATAAAAGTATTCTGTACTTCTGTATGACAACTATTAAAGAAACTTGAGAGAGGGAACTGAGAGAGAGAACTGCGCCCTGAGAGAGGGAACTGCACCCTGAGAGAGAGAACTGCACCCTGAGAGAGGGACCTGCACCCTGAGAGAGGGAACTGCACCCTGAGAGAGAGAACTGCACCCTGAGAGAGAGAACTGCACCCTGAGAGAGGGAACTGCACCCTGAGAGAGGGACCTGCACCCTGAGAGAGGGAACTGCACCCTGAGAGAGAGAACTGCACCCTGAGAGAGAGAACTGCACCCTGAGAGAGGGAACTGCACCCTGAGAGAGGGAACTGCACCCTGACAGAGAACTGCACCCTGAGAGAGGGAACTGCACCCTGAGAGAGAGAACTGCACCCTGAGAGAGGGAGAACTGCACCCTGAGAGAGGGAACTGCACCCTGAGAGAGGGAACTGCACCCTGAGAGAGGGAACTGCACCTTGAGAGAGGGAACTGCACCCTGAGAGAGTGAACTGCACCCTGAGAGAGTACTGCACCCTGAGAGAGAGAACTGCACCCTGAGAGAGGGAACTGCACCCTGAGAGAGGGAACTGCACCCTGAGAGAGAGAACTGCACCCTGAGAGAGGGAACTGCACCCTGAGAGAGGGAACTGCACCCTGAGAGAGGGAACTGCACCCTGAGAGAGAGAACTGCACCCTGAGAGAGAGAACTGCACCCTGAGAGAGGGAACTGCGCCCTGAGAGAGAGAACTGCACCCTGAGAGAGAGAACTGCACCCTGAGAGAGAGAACTGCACCCTGAGAGAGAGAACTGCACCCTGAGAGAGAGAACTGCACCCTGAGAGAGAGAACTGCACCCTGAGAAAGAGAACTGCACCCTGAGAGAGGGAGAACTGCACCCTGAGAGAGAGAACTGCACCCTGAGAGAGGGAACTGCACCCTGAGAGAGAACTGCACCCTGAGAGAGAACTGCACCCTGAGAGAGGGAACTGCACCCTGAGAGAGAGAACTGCACCCTGAGAGAGAACTGCACCCTGAGAGAGAACTGCACCCTGAGAGAGGGAACTGCACCCTGAGAGAGAGAACTGTACCCTGAGAGAGAGAACTGCACCCTGAGAGAGGGAACTGCACCCTGAGAGAGAACTGCACCCTGAGAGAGAACTGCACCCTGAGAGAGAACTGCACCCTGAGAGAGGGAACTGCACCCTGAGAGAGAGAACTGCACTCTGAGCGAGAGAACTGCACCCTGAGAGAGGGAACTGCACCCTGAGAGAGAGAACTGCACCCTGAGAGAGAGAACTGCACCCTGAGAGAGAGAACTGCACCCTGAGAGAGAACTGCACCCTGAGAGAGAGAGAACTGTACCCTGAGAGAGAGAACTGCACCCTGAGAGAGGGAACTGCACCCTGAGAGAGGTAACTGCACCCTGAGAGAGAGAACTGCACCCTGAGAGAGAGAACTGCACCCTGAGAGAGAGAACTGCACCCTGAGAGAGAGAACTGTACCCTGAGAGAGAGAACTGCACCCTGAGAGAGAGAACTGCACCCTGAGAGAGAGAACTGCACCCTGAGAGAGAGAACTGCACCCTGAGAGAGAGAACTGCACCCTGAGAGAGGGAACTGCACCCTGAGAGAGAGAACTGCACCCTGAGAGAGAGAACTGCACCCTGAGAGAGGGAACTGCACCCTGAGAGAGAGAACTGCACCCTGATAGAGAGAACTGCACCCTGAGAGAGAGAACTGCACCCTGAGAGAGGGAACTGCACCCTGAGAGAGAGAACTGCACCCTGAGAGAGGGAACTGCACCCTGAGAGAGGGAACTGCACCCTGAGAGAGAGAACTGCACCCTGAGAGAGAACTGCACCCTGAGAGAGAGAGAACTGTACCCTGAGAGAGGGAACTGCACCCTGAGAGAGGGAACTGCACCCTGAGAGAGAGAACTGCACCCTGAGAGAGAGAACTGCACCCTGAGAGAGGGAACTGCACCCTGAGAGAGAGAACTGCACCCTGAGAGAGAGAACTGTACCCTGAGAGAGAGAACTGCACCCTGAGAGAGAGAACTGCACCCTGAGAGAGAGAACTGCACCCTGAGAGAGAGAACTGCACGCTGAGAGAGAGAACTGCACCCTGAGAGAGAGAACTGCACCCTGAGAGAGGGAACTGCACCCTGAGAGAGAGAACTGCACCCTGAGAGAGAGAACTGCACCCTGAGAGAGGGAACTGCACCCTGAGAGAGAGAGAACTGCACCCTGATAGAGATAACTGCACCCTGAGAGAGAGAACTGCACCCTGAGAGAGGGAACTGCACCCTGAGAGAGAGAACTGCACCCTGAGAGAGGGAACTGCACCCTGAGAGAGGGAACTGTACCCTGAGAGAGCGAACTGCACCCTGAGAGAGAGAATTGCACCCTGAGAGAGGGAACTGCACCCTAGAGGGAACTGCACCCTGAGAGAGAGAACTGCACCCTGAGAGAGAGAACTGCACCCTGAGAGAGGGAACTGCACCATGAGAGAGGGAACTGCACCCTGAGAGAGGGAACTGCACCCTGAGAGAGGGAACTGCACCCTGAGAGAGGGAACTGCACCCTGAGAGAGGGAACTGCACCCTGAGAGAGGGAACTGCACCCTGAGAGAGTGAACTGCACCCTGAGAGAGGGAACTGCACCCTGAGAGAGGGAACTGCACCCGAGAGAGGGAACTGCACCCTGAGAGAGAGAACTGCACCCTGAGAAAGGGAACTGCACCCTGAGAGCGAACTGCACCCTGAGAGAGGGAACTGCACCCTGAGAGAGAGAACTGCACCCTGAGAGAGGGAACTGCACCCTGAGAGAGGGAACTGCACCCTGAGAGAGAGAACTGCACCCTGAGAGAGAGAACTGCACCCTGAGAGAGAGAACTGCACCCTGAGAGAGGGAGAACTGCACCCTGAGAGAGAGAACTGCACCCTGAGAGAGGGAACTGCACCCTGAGAGAGGGAACTGCACCCTGAGAGAGGGAACTGCACCCTGAGAGAGGGAACTGCACCCTGAGAGAGAGAACTGCACCCTGAGAGAGGGAACTGCACCCTCAGAGAGAGAACTGCACCCTGAGAGAGGGAACTGCACCCTGAGAGAGGGAACTGCACCCTGATAGAGAACTGCACCCTGAGAGAGGGAACTGCACCCTGAGAGAGAGAACTGCACCCTGAGAGAGGGAACTGCACCCTGAGAGAGGGAACTGCACCCTGAGAGAGGGAACTGCACCCTGAGAGAGAGAACTGCACCCTGAGAGAGGGAACTGCACCCTGAGAGAGAGAACTGCACCCTGAGAGAGAGAACTGCACCCTGAGAGAGAACTGCACCCTGAGAGAGAGAACTGCACCCTGAGAGAGGGAACTGCACCCTGAGAGAGAGAACTGCACCCTGAGAGAGGGAACTTCACCCTGAGTGAGAGAACTGCACCCTGAGAGAGGGAACTGCACCCTGAGAGAGAGAACTGCACCCTGAGAGAGAGAACTGCACCCTGAGAGAGAGAACTGCACCCTGAGAGAGGGAACTGCACCATGAGAGAGAGAACTGCACCCTGAGAGAGAGAACTGCACCCTGAGAGAGAGAACTGCACCCTGAGAGAGGGAACTGCACCCTGAGAGAGATAACTGCACCCTGAGAGAGGGAACTGCACCCTGAGAGAGAGAACTGCACCCTGAGAGAGAATTGCACCCTGAGAGAGGGAACTGCACCCTGAGAGAGGGAACTGCACCCTGAGAGAGAGAACTGCACCCTGAGAGAGAACTGCACCCTGAGAGAGAACTGCACCCTGAGAGAGGGAACTGCACCCTGAGAGAGGGAACTGCACCCCGAGAGAGAGAACTTCACCCTGAGAGAGAGAACTGCACCCTGAGAGAGAGAACTGTACCCTGAGAGAGATAACTGCACCCTGAGAGAGGGAACTGCACCCTGAGAGAGAGAACTGCACCCTGAGAGAGAGAACTGCACCCTGAGAGAGAGAACTGCACCCTGAGAGAGAGAACTGCACCCTGAGAGAGGGAACTGCACCCTGAGAGAGAACTGCACCCTGAGAGAGGGAACTGCACCCTGAGAGAGGGAACTGCACCCTGAGAGAGAGAACTGCACCCTGAGAGAGGGAACTGCACCCTGAGAGAGAGAACTGCACCCTGAGAGAGGGAACTGCACCCTGAGAGAAGGAACTGCACTCTGAGAGAGGGAACTGCACCCTGAGATAGAGAACTGCACCCTGAGAGAGGGAACTGCACCCTGAGAGAGAGAACTGCACCCTGAGAGAGAGAACTGAGAGAGGGAACTGCACCCTGAGAGAGGGAACTGCACCCTGAGAGAGAACTGCACCCTGAGAGAGAGAACTGCACCCTGAGAGAGTGAACTGCACCCTGAGAGAGAGAACTGCACCCTGAGAGAGGGAACTTCACACTGAGTGAGAGAACTGCACCCTGAGAGAGGGAACTGCACCCTGAGAGAGAGAACTGCACCCTGAGAGAGGGAGAACTGCACCCTGAGAGAGAGAACTGCACCCTGAGAGAGCGAACTGCACCCTGAGAGAGGGAACTGCACCCTGAGAGAGGGAACTGCACCCTGAGATAGGGAACTGCACCCTGAGAGAGGGAACTGCACCCTGAGAGAGAGAACTGCACCCTGAGAGAGGGAACTGCACCCTGAGAGAGAGAACTGCACCATGAGAGAGAGAACTGCACCCTGAGAGAGGGAACTGCACCATGAGAGAGAGAACTGCACCCTGAGAGAGAGAACTGCACCCTGAGAGAGGGAGAACTGCACCCTGAGAGAGAGAACTGCACCCTGAGAGAGGGAACTGCACCCTGAGAGAGAACACTGCACCCTGAGAGAGAACTGCACCCTGAGAGAGAACTGCACCCTGAGAGAGGGAACTGCACCCTGAGAGAGATAACTGCACCCTGAGAGAGAGAACTGCACCCTGAGAGAGAGAACTGCACCCTGAGAGAGGGAACTGCACCCTGAGAGAGAGAACTGCACCCTGAGAGAGGGAACTGCACCCTGAGAGAGGGAACTGCACCCTGAGAGAGAGAACTGTACCCTGAGAGAGAGAACTGCACCCTGAGAGAGGGAACTGCACCCTGAGAGAGGGAACTGTACCCTGAGAGAGATAACTGCACCCTGAGAGAGAACTGTACCCTGAGAGAGAGAGAACTGTACCCTGAGAGAGGGAACTGCACCCTGAGAGAGAGAACTGTACCCTGAGAGAGAGAACTGCACCCTGAGAGAGAGAACTGCACCCTGAGAGAGAGAACTGCACCCTGAGAGAGAGAACTGCACCCTGAGAGAGAGAACTGCACCCTGAGAGAGGGAACTGCACCCTGAGAGAGAGAACTGCACCCTGAGAGAGGGAACTGCACCCTGAGAGAGGGAACTGCACCCTGAGAGAGAGAACTGTACCCTGAGAGAGAGAACTGCACCCTGAGAGAGAGAACTGCACCCTGAGAGAGGGAACTGCACCCTGAGAGAGAGAACTGCACCCTGAGAGAGGGAACTGCACCCTGAGAGAGGGAACTGCACCCTGAGAGAGGGAACTGTACCCTGAGAGAGCGAACTGCACCCTGAGAGAGAGAATTGCACCCTGAGAGAGGGAACTGCACCCTAGAGGGAACTGCACCCTGAGAGAGAGAACTGCACCCTGAGAGAGAGAACTGCACCCTGAGAGAGGGAACTGCACCATGAGAGAGGGAACTGCACCCTGAGAGAGGGAACTGCACCCTGAGAGAGGGAACTGCACCCTGAGAGAGGGAACTGCACCCTGAGAGAGGGAACTGCACCCTGAGAGAGGGAACTGCACCCTGAGAGAGTGAACTGCACCCTGAGAGAGGGAACTGCACCCTGAGAGAGGGAACTGCACCCGAGAGAGGGAACTGCACCCTGAGAGAGAGAACTGCACCCTGAGAAAGGGAACTGCACCCTGAGAGAGAACTGCACCCTGAGAGAGGGAACTGCACCCTGAGAGAGAGAACTGCACCCTGAGAGAGGGAACTGCACCCTGAGAGAGGGAACTGCACCCTGAGAGAGAGAACTGCACCCTGAGAGAGAGAACTGCACCCTGAGAGAGAGAACTGCACCCTGAGAGAGGGAGAACTGCACCCTGAGAGAGAGAACTGCACCCTGAGAGAGGGAACTGCACCCTGAGAGAGGGAACTGCACCCTGAGAGAGGGAACTGCACCCTGAGAGAGGGAACTGCACCCTGAGAGAGAGAACTGCACCCTGAGAGAGGGAACTGCACCCTCAGAGAGAGAACTGCACCCTGAGAGAGGGAACTGCACCCTGAGAGAGGGAACTGCACCCTGATAGAGAACTGCACCCTGAGAGAGGGAACTGCACCCTGAGAGAGAGAACTGCACCCTGAGAGAGGGAACTGCACCCTGAGAGAGGGAACTGCACCCTGAGAGAGGGAACTGCACCCTGAGAGAGAGAACTGCAGCCTGAGAGAGGGAACTGCACCCTGAGAGAGAGAACTGCACCCTGAGAGAGAGAACTGCACCCTGAGAGAGAACTGCACCCTGAGAGAGAGAACTGCACCCTGAGAGAGGGAACTGCACCCTGAGAGAGAGAACTGCACCCTGAGAGAGGGAACTTCACACTGAGTGAGAGAACTGCACCCTGAGAGAGGGAACTGCACCCTGAGAGAGAGAACTGCACCCTGAGAGAGAGAACTGCACCCTGAGAGAGAGAACTGCACCCTGAGAGAGAGAACTGCACCCTGAGAGAGGGAACTTCACACTGAGTGAGAGAACTGCACCCTGAGAGAGGGAACTGCACCCTGAGAGAGAGAACTGCACCCTGAGAGAGGGAACTGCACCCTGAGAGAGAGAACTGCACCCTGAGAGAGAATTGCACCCTGAGAGAGGGAACTGCACCCTGAGAGAGGGAACTGCACCCTGAGAGAGAGAACTGCACCCTGAGAGAGAACTGCACCCTGAGAGAGAACTGCACCCTGAGAGAGGGAACTGCACCCTGAGAGAGGGAACTGCACCCCGAGAGAGAGAACTTCACCCTGAGAGAGAGAACTGCACCCTGAGAGAGAGAACTGTACCCTGAGAGAGATAACTGCACCCTGAGAGAGGGAACTGCACCCTGAGAGAGAGAACTGCACCCTGAGAGAGAGAACTGCACCCTGAGAGAGAGAACTGCACCCTGAGAGAGAGAACTGCACCCTGAGAGAGGGAACTGCACCCTGAGAGAGAACTGCACCCTGAGAGAGGGAACTGCACCCTGAGAGAGGGAACTGCACCCTGAGAGAGAGAACTGCACCCTGAGAGAGGGAACTGCACCCTGAGAGAGAGAACTGCACCCTGAGAGAGGGAACTGCACCCTGAGAGAAGGAACTGCACCCTGAGAGAGGGAACTGCACCCTGAGATAGAGAACTGCACCCTGAGAGAGGGAACTGCACCCTGAGAGAGAGAACTGCACCCTGAGAGAGAGAACTGAGAGAGGGAACTGCACCCTGAGAGAGGGAACTGCACCCTGAGAGAGAACTGCACCCTGAGAGAGAGAACTGCACCCTGAGAGAGTGAACTGCACCCTGAGAGAGAGAACTGCACCCTGAGAGAGGGAACTGCACCCTGAGAGAGGGAACTGCACCCTGAGAGAGGGAACTGCACCCTGAGAGAGAGAACTGCAACCTGAGAGAGGGAACTGCACCCTGAGAGAGTGAACTGCACCCTGAGAGAGGGAACTGCACCCTGAGAGAGGGAACTGCACCCTGAGAGAGTGAACTGCACCCTGAGAGAGGGAACTGCACCCTGAGAGAGGGAACTGCACCCTGAGAGAGAGAACTGCACTCTGAGAGAGGGAACTGCACCCTGATAGAGAGAACTGCACCCTGAGAGAGGGAACTGCACCCTGAGAGAGAGAACTGCACCCTAAGAGAGGGAGAACTGCACCCTGAGAGAGAGAACTGCACCCTGAGAGAGGGAGAACTGCACCCTGAGAGAGAGAACTGCACCCTGAGAGAGGGAACTGCACCCTGAGAGAGGGAACTGCACCCTGAGATAGGGAACTGCACCCTGAGAGAGGGAACTGCACCCTGGGAGAGAGAACTGCACCCTGAGAGAGGGAACTGCACCCTGAGAGAGAGAACTGCACCATGAGAGAGAGAACTGCACCCTGAGAGAGGGAACTGCACCATGAGAGAGAGAACTGCACCCTGAGAGAGAGAACTGCACCCTGAGAGAGGGAGAACTGCACCCTGAGAGAGAGAACTGCACCCTGAGAGAGGGAACTGCACCCTGAGAGAGAACACTGCACCCTGAGAGAGAACTGCACCCTGAGAGAGAACTGCACCCTGAGAGAGGGAACTGCACCCTGAGAGAGATAACTGCACCCTGAGAGAGAACTGCACCCTGAGAGAGAACTGCACCCTGAGAGAGGGAACTGCACCCTGAGAGAGAGAACTGCACCCTGAGAGAGAGAACTGCACCCTGAGAGAGGGAACTGCACCCTGAGAGAGGGAACTGCACCCTGAGAGAGGGAACTGCACCCTGAGAGAGAGAACTGCACCCTGAGAGAGGGAACTGCACCCTGAGAGAGAGAACTGCACCCTGAGAGAGGGAACTGCACCCTGAGAGAGAGAACTGCACCCTGAGAGAGGGAGAACTGCACCCTGAGAGAGAGAACTGCACCCTGAGAGAGGGAACTGCACCCTGAGAGAGGGAACTGCACCCTGAGAGAGGGAACTGCACCCTGAGAGAGGGAACTGCACCCTGAGAGAGAACTGCACCCTGAGAGAGAGAACTGCACCCTGAGAGAGGGAACTGCACCCTGAGAGAGAGAACTGCACCCTGAGAGAGAGAACTGCACCCTGAGAGAGGGAACTGCACCCTGAGAGAGAGAACTGCACCCTGAGAGAGAGAACTGCACCCTGAGAGAGAGAACTGCACCCTGAGAGAGAGAACTGCACCCTGAGAGAGAGAACTGCACCCTGCGAGAGGGAGAACTGCACCCTGAGAGAGAGAACTGCACCCTGAGAGAGGGAACTGCACCCTGAGAGAGAACACTGCACCCTGAGAGAGAACTGCACCCTGAGAGAGAACTGCACCCTGAGAGGGGGAACTGCACCCTGAGAGAGAGAACTGCACCCTGAGAGAGAACTGCACCCTGAGAGAGAACTGCACCCTGAGAGAGGGAACTGCACCCTGAGAGAGAGAACTGTACCCTGAGAGAGAGAACTGCACCCTGAGAGAGGGAACTGCACCCTGAGAGAGGGAACTGCACCCTGAGAGAGAACTGCACCCTGAGAGAGAACTGCACCCTGAGAGAGAACTGCACCCTGAGAGAGGGAACTGCACCCTGAGAGAGAGAACTGCACCCTGAGAGAGAGAACTGCACCCTGAGAGAGGGAACTGCACCCTGAGAGAGAGAACTGCACCCTGAGAGAGAGAACTGCACCCTGAGAGAGAGAACTGCACCCTGAGAGAGAACTGCACCCTGAGAGAGAGAGAACTGTACCCTGAGAGAGAGAACTGCACTCTGAGAGAGGGAACTGCACCCTGAGAGAGGTAACTGCACCCTGAGAGAGAGAACTGCACCCTGAGAGAGAGAACTGCACCCTGAGAGAGAGAACTGCACCCTGAGAGAGAGAACTGCACCCTGAGAGAGGGAACTGCACCCTGAGAGAGAGAACTGCACCCTGAGAGAGAACTGCAACCTGAGAGAGGGAACTGCACCCTGAGAGAGGGAACTGCACCCTGAGAGAGAGAACTGCACCCTGAGAGAGAGAACTGCACCCTGAGAGAGGGAACTGTACCCTGAGAGAGAGAACTGCACCCTGAGAGAGAGAACTGTACCCTGAGAGAGAGAACTGCACCCTGAGAGAGAGAACTGCACCCTGAGAGAGAGAACTGCACCCTGAGAGAGAGAACTGCACCCTGAGAGAGAGAACTGCACCCTGAGAGAGAGAACTGCACCCTGAGAGAGGGAACTGCACCCTGAGAGAGAGAACTGCACCCTGAGAGAGAGAACTGCACCCTGAGAGAGGGAACTGCACCCTGAGAGAGAGAACTGCACCCTGAGAGAGGGAACTGCACCCTGAGAGAGGGAACTGTACCCTGAGAGAGAACTGCACCCTGAGAGAGAACTGCACCCTGAGAGAGGGAACTGCACCCTGAGAGAGAGAACTGCACCCTGAGAGAGGGAACTGCACCCTGAGAGAGAGAACTGCACCCTGAGAGAGAGAACTGCATCCTGAGAGAGAACTGCACCCTGAGAGAGAGAGAACTGTACCCTGAGAGAGAGAACTGCACTCTGAGAGAGGGAACTGCACCCTGAGAGAGGTAACTGCACCCTGAGTGAGAGAACTGCACCCTGAGAGAGAGAACTGCACCCTGAGAGAGAGAACTGCACCCTGAGAGAGGGAACTGCACCCTGAGAGAGAGAACTGCACCCTGAGAGAGAACTGCACCCTGAGAGAGGGAACTGCACCCTGAGAGAGGGAACTGCACCCTGAGAGAGAGAACTGCACCCTGAGAGAGAGAACTGCACCCTGAGAGAGGGAACTGTACCCTGAGAGAGAGAACTGCACCCTGAGAGAGAGAACTGTACCCTGAGAGAGAGAACTGCACCCTGAGAGAGAGAATTGCACCCTGAGAGAGAGAACTGCACCCTGAGAGAGAGAACTGCACCCTGAGAGAGAGAACTGCACCCTGAGAGAGGGAACTGCACCCTGAGAGAGAGAACTGCACCCTGAGAGAGAGAACTGCACCCTGAGAGAGGGAACTGCACCCTGAGAGAGAGAACTGCACCCTGAGAGAGGGAACTGCACCCTGAGAGAGGGAACTGTACCCTGAGAGAGAGAACTGCACCCTGAGAGAGAGAATTGCACCCTGAGAGAGGGAACTGCACCCTGAGAGAGGGAACTGCACCCTGAGAGAGAGAACTGCACCCTGAGAGAGAGAACTGCACCCTGAGAGAGGGAACTGCACCCTGACTGCACCCTGAGAGAGGGAACTGCACCCTGAGAGAGAGAACTGCACCCTGAGAGAGAGAACTGCACCCTGAGAGAGAGAACTGCACCCTGAGAGAGAGAACTGCACCCTGAGAGAGGGAACTGCACCCTGAGAGAGGGAACTGCACCCTGAGAGAGGGAACTGCACCCTGAGAGAGGGAACTGCACCCTGAGAGAGGGAACTGCACCCTGAGAGAGTGAACTGCACCCTGAGAGAGGGAACTGCACCCTGAGAGAGGGAACTGCACCCGAGAGAGGGAACTGCACACTGAGAGAGAGAACTGCACCCTGAGAGAGGGAACTGCACCCTGAGAGAGAACTGCACCCTGAGAGAGGGAACTGCACCCTGAGAGAGAGAACTGCACCCTGAGAGAGGGAGAACTGCACCCTGAGAGAGAGAACTGCACCCTGAGAGAGGGAGAACTGCACCCTGAGAGAGAGAACTGCACCCTGAGAGAGGGAACTGCACCCTGAGAGAGGGAACTGCACCCTGAGAGAGGGAACTGCACCCTGAAAGAGGGAACTGCACCCCGAGAGAGGGAACTGCACCCTGAGAGAGGGAACTGCACCCTGAGAGAGGGAACTGCACCCTGAGAGAGGGAACTGTACCCTGAGAAAGAGAACTGCACCCTGAGAGAGGGAACTGCACCCTGAGAGAGAGAACTGCACCCTGAGAGAGGGAACTGCACCCTGAGAGAGGGAACTGCACCCTGATAGAGAACTGCACCCTGAGAGAGGGAACTGCACCCTGAGAGAGAGAACTGCACCCTGAGAGAGGGAGAACTGCACCCTGAGAGAGAGAACTGCACCCTGAGAGAGAGAACTGCACCCTGAGAGAGGGAACTGCACCCTGAGAGAGAACTGCACCCTGAGAGAGGGAACTGCACCCTGAGAGAGAGAACTGCACCCTGAGAGAGAACTGCACCCTGAGAGAGAGAACTGCACCCTGAGAGAGGGAACTGCACCCCGAGAGAGAGAACTGCACCCTGAGAGAGGGAACTTCACCCTGAGTGAGAGAACTGCACCCTGAGAGAGGGAACTGCACCCTGAGAGAGAGAACTGCACCCTGAGAGAGAGAACTGCACCCTGAGAGAGAGAACTGCACCCTGAGAGAGGGAACTGCACCCTGAGAGAGGGAACTGCACCCTGAGAGAGAGAACTGCACCCTGAGAGATAATTGCACCCTGAGAGAGGGAACTGCACCCTGAGAGAGGGAACTGCACCCTGAGAGAGAGAACTGCACCCTGAGAGAGAACTGCACCCTGAGAGAGAGAACTGCACCCTGAGAGAGAGAACTGCACCCTGAGAGAGAACTGCACCCTGAGAGAGGGAACTGCACCCTGAGAGAGAGAACTGCACCCTGAGAGAGAGAACTGTACCCTGAGAGAGAGAACTGCACCCTGAGAGAGGGAACTGCACCCTGAGAGAGAACTGCACCTTGAGAGAGGGAACTGCACCCTGAGAGAGGGAACTGCACCCTGAGAGAGAGAACTGCACCCTGAGAGAGAGAACTGCACCCTGAGAGAGATAACTGCACCCTGAGAGAGGGAACTGCACCCTGAGAGAGGGAACTGCACCCTGAGAGAGGGAACTGCACCCTGAGAGAGGGAACTGCACCCTGAGAGAGAGAACTGCACCCTGAGAGAGTGAACTGCACCCTGAGAGAGGGAACTGCACCCTGAGAGAGGGAACTGCACCCTGAGAGAGAGAACTGCACCCTGAGAGAGAACTGCACCCTGAGAGAGGGAACTGCACCCTGAGAGAGGGACCTGCACCCTGAGAGAGGGACCTGCACCCTGAGAGAGGGAACTGCACCCTGAGAGAGGGAACTGCACCCTGAGAGAGTGAACTGCACCCTGAGAGAGGGAACTGCACCCTGAGAGAGGGACCTGCACCCTGAGAGAGGGACCTGCACCCTGAGAGAGGGAACTGCACCCTGAGAGAGGGAACTGCACCCTGAGAGAGGGAACTGCACCCTGAGAGAGGGAACTGCACCCTGAGAGAGTGAACTGCACCCTGAGAGAGGGACCTGCACCCTGAGAGAGGGAACTGCACCCTGAGAGAGGGAACTGCACCCTGAGAGAGTGAAATGCACCCTGAGAGAGGGAACTGCACCCTGAGAGAGGGAACTGCACCCTGAGAGAGAGAACTGCACCCTGAGAGAGGGAACTGCACCCTGAGAGAGATAACTGCACCCTGAGAGAGGGAACTGCACCCTGAGAGAGATAACTGCACCCTGAGAGAGGGAGAACTGCACCCTGAGAGAGAGAACTGCACCCTGAGAGAGGGAACTGCACCCTGAGAGAGAAAACTGCACCCTGAGAGAGAGAGAACTGCACCCTGAGAGAGGGAACTGCACCCTGAGAGAGAGAACTGCACCCTGAGAGAGAACTGCACCCTGAGAGAGGGAACTGCACCCTGAGAGAGAGAACTGCACCCTGAGAGAGGGAACTTCACCCTGAGTGAGAGAACTGCACCCTGAGAGAGGGAACTGCACCCTGAGAGAGAGAACTGCACCCTGAGAGAGAGAACTGCACCCTGAGAGAGAGAACTGCACCCTGAGAGAGGGAACTGCACCCTGAGAGAGGGAACTGCACCCTGAAAGAGAGAACTGCACCCTGAGAGATAATTGCACCCTGAGAGAGGGAACTGCACCCTGAGAGAGAGAACTGCACCCTGAGAGGGAACTGCACCCTGAGAGAGAGAACTGCACCCTGAGAGAGAACTGCACCCTGAGAGAGAGAACTGCACCCTGAGAGAGAACTGCACCCTGAGAGGGAACTGCACCCTGAGAGGGAACTGCACCCTGAGAGAGAGAACTGCACCCTGAGAGAGAACTGCACCCTGAGAGAGAGAACTGCACCCTGAGAGAGAGAACTGCACCCTGAGAGAGGGAACTGCACCCTGAGAGAGGGAACTGCACCCTGATAGAGAACTGCACCCTGAGAGAGGGAACTGCACCCTGAGAGAGAGAACTGCACCCTGAGAGAGGGAGAACTGCACCCTGAGAGAGAGAACTGCACCCTGAGAGAGAGAACTGCACCCTGAGAGAGGGAACTGCACCCTGAGAGAGAACTGCACCCTGAGAGAGGGAACTGCACCCTGAGAGAGAGAACTGCACCCTGAGAGAGAACTGCACCCTGAGAGAGAGAACTGCACCCTGAGAGAGGGAACTGCACCCCGAGAGAGAGAACTGCACCCTGAGAGAGGGAACTTCACCCTGAGTGAGAGAACTGCACCCTGAGAGAGGGAACTGCACCCTGAGAGAGAGAACTGCACCCTGAGAGAGAGAACTGCACCCTGAGAGAGAGAACTGCACCCTGAGAGAGGGAACTGCACCCTGAGAGAGGGAACTGCACCCTGAGAGAGAGAACTGCACCATGAGAGATAATTGCACCCTGAGAGAGGGAACTGCACCCTGAGAGAGGGAACTGCACCTTGAGAGAGAGAACTGCACCCTGAGAGAGAACTGCACCCTGAGAGAGAGAACTGCACCCTGAGAGAGAGAACTGCACCCTGAGAGAGAACTGCACCCTGAGAGAGGGAACTGCACCCTGAGAGAGAGAACTGCACCCTGAGAGAGAGAACTGCACCCTGAGAGAGAGAACTGTACCCTGAGAGAGAGAACTGCACCCTGAGAGAGGGAACTGCACCCTGAGAGAGAACTGCACCCTGAGAGAGGGAACTGCACCCTGAGAGAGGGAACTGCACCCTGAGAGAGAGAACTGCACCCTGAGAGAGAGAACTGCACCGTGAGGGAGGGAACTGCACCCTGAGAGAGATAACTGCACCCTGAGAGAGGGAACTGCACCCTGAGAGAGGGAACTGCACCCTGAGAGAGAGAACTGCACCCTGAGAGAGTGAACTGCACCCTGAGAGAGAAGGTCCCTGAGAGAGGGACCTGAGAGAGGGACCTGCACCCTGAGAGAGGGACCTGCACCCTGAGAGAGGGAACTGCACCCTGAGAGAGGGAACTGCACCCTGAGAGAGTGAACTGCACCCTGAGAGAGGGAACTGCACCCTGAGAGAGGGACCTGCACCCTGAGAGAGGGACCTGCACCCTGAGAGAGGGAACTGCACCCTGAGAGAGGGAACTGCACCCTGAGAGAGGGAACTGCACCCTGAGAGAGTGAACTGCACCCTGAGAGAGGGACCTGCACCCTGAGAGAGGGAACTGCACCCCGAGAGAGGGAACTGCACCCTGAGAGAGTGAAATGCACCCTGAGAGAGGGAACTGCACCCTGAGAGAGGGAACTGCACCCTGAGAGAGAGAACTGCACCCTGAGAGAGGGAACTGCACCCTGAGAGAGATAACTGCACCCTGAGAGAGGGAACTGCACCCTGAGAGAGATAACTGCACCCTGAGAGAGGGAGAACTGCACCCTGAGAGAGAGAACTGCACCCTGAGAGAGGGAACTGCACCCTGAGAGAGAGAACTGCACCCTGAGAGAGAGAGAACTGCACCCTGAGAGAGGGAACTGCACCCTGAGAGAGAGAACTGCACCCTGAGAGAGAACTGCACCCTGAGAGAGGGAACTGCACCCTGAGAGAGAGAACTGCACCCTGAGAGAGGGAACTTCACCCTGAGTGAGAGAACTGCACCCTGAGAGAGGGAACTGCACCCTGAGAGAGAGAACTGCACCCTGAGAGAGAGAACTGCACTCTGAGAGAGAGAACTGCACCCTGAGAGAGGGAACTGCACCCTGAGAGAGGGAACTGCACCCTGAGAGAGAGAACTGCACCCTGAGAGATAATTGCACCCTGAGAGAGGGAACTGCACCCTGAGATAGAGAACTGCACCCTGAGAGAGAACTGCACCCTGAGAGGGAACTGCACCCTGAGAGAGAGAACTGCACCCTGAGAGAGAACTGCACCCTGAGAGAGAGAACTGCACCCTGAGAAAGAACTGCACCCTGAGAGGGAACTGCACCCTGAGAGGGAACTGCACCCTGAGAGAGAGAACTGCACCCTGAGAGAGAACTGCACCCTGAGAGAGAGAACTGCACCCTGAGAGAGAGAACTGCACCCTGAGAGAGAACTGCACCCTGAGAGAGGGAACTGCACCCTGAGAGAGGGAACTGCACCCTGAGAGAGAGAACTGCACCCTGAGAGAGAGAACTGCACCCTGAGAGAGAGAACTGTACCCTGAGAGAGAGAACTGCACCCTGAGAGAGGGAACTGCACCCTGAGAGAGAACTGCACCCTGAGAGAGGGAACTGCACCCTGAGAGAGGGAACTGCACCCTGAGAGAGAGAACTGCACCCTGAGAGAGAGAACTGCACCCTGAGAGAGGGAACTGCACCCTGAGAGAGAGAACTGCACCCTGAGAGAGAGAACTGCACCCTGAGAGAGGGAACTGCACCCTGAGAGAGAGAACTGCACCCTGAGAGAGGGAACTGCACCCTGAGAGAGGGAACTGCACCCTGAGAGAGGGAACTGCACCCTGAGATAGAGAACTGCACCCTGAGAGAGGGAACTGCACCCTGAGAGAGAGAACTGCACCCTGAGAGAGGGAACTGCACACTGAGAGAGGGAACTGCACCCTGAGATAGAGAACTGCACCCTGAGAGAGGGAACTGCACCCTGAGAGAGAGAACTGCACCCTGAGAGAGGGAACTGCACCCTGAGAGAGAGAACTGCACCCTGAGAGAGAACTGCACCCTGAGAGAGGGAACTGCACCCTGAGAGAGATAACTGCACCCTGAGAGAGAACTGCACCCTGAGAGAGAGAACTGCACCCTGAGAGAGAACTGCACACTGAGAGAGGGAACTGCACCCTGAGAGAGAGAACTGAGAGAGGGAACTGCACCCTGAGAGAGGGAACTGCACCCTGAGAGAGAGAACTGCACCCTGAGAGAGAGAACTGCACCCTGAGAGAGTGAACTGCACCCTGAGAGAGGGAACTGCACCCTGAGAGAGGGAACTGCACCCTGAGAGAGAGAACTGCACCCTGAGAGAGGGAACTGCACCCTGAGAGAGTGAACTGCACCCTGAGAGAGGGAACTGCACCCTGAGAGAGGGAACTGCACCCTGAGAGAGAGAACTGCACCCTGAGAGAGGGAACTGCACCCTGAGAGAGATAACTGCACCCTGAGAGAGGGAACTGCACCCTGAGAGAGATAACTGCACCCTGAGAGAGGGAGAACTGCACCCTGAGAGAGATAACTGCACCCTGAGAGAGGGAGAACTGCACCCTGAGAGAGAGAACTGCACCCTGAGAGAGGGAACTGCACCCTGAGAGAGGGAACTGCACCCTGAGAGAGAGAACTGCACCCTGAGAGAGGGAACTGCACCCTGAGAGAGAACTGCACCCTGAGAGAGAACTGCACCCTGAGAGAGAGAACTGCACCCTGAGAGAGAGAACTGCACCCTGAGAGAGAGAACTGCACCCTGAGAGAGAGAACTGCACCATGAGAGAGAGAACTGCACCCTGAGAGAGGGAACTGCACCCTGAGAGAGAGAACTGCACCATGAGAGAGAGAACTGCACCCTGAGAGAGAGAACTGCACCCTGAGAGAGGGAACTGCACCCTGAGAGAGAGAACTGCACCCTGAGAGAGAGAACTGCACCCTGAGAGAGAGAACTGCACCCTGAGAGAGAACTGCACCCTGAGAGAGAGAGAACTGTACCCTGAGAGAGAGAACTGCACCCTGAGAGAGAGAACTGCACCCTGAGAGAGGGAACTGCACCCTGAGAGAGAGAACTGCACCCTGAGAGAGAACTGCACCCTGAGAGAGGGAACTGCACCCTGAGAGAGGGAACTGCACCCGGAGAGAGAGAACTGCACCCTGAGAGAGAGAACTGCACCCTGAGAGAGGGAAGTGCACCCTGAGAGAGAGAACTGCACCCTGAGAGAGAGAACTGTACCCTGAGAGAGGGAACTGCACCCTGAGAGAGGGAACTGCACCCTGAGAGAGAGAACTGCACCCTGAGAGAGAACTGCACCCTGAGAGGGAACTGCACCCTGAGAGAGAGAACTGCACCCTGAGAGAGAACTGCACCCTGAGAGAGAGAACTGCACCCTGAGAGAGAACTGCACCCTGTGAGGGAACTGCACCCTGAGAGGGAACTGCACCCTGAGAGAGAGAACTGCACCCTGAGAGAGAACTGCACCCTGAGAGAGAGAACTGCACCCTGAGAGAGAGAACTGCACCCTGAGAGAGGGAACTGCACCCTGAGAGAGGGAACTGCACCCTGATAGAGAACTGCACCCTGAGAGAGGGAACTGCACCCTGAGAGAGAGAACTGCACCCTGAGAGAGGGAGAACTGCACCCTGAGAGAGAGAACTGCACCCTGAGAGAGAGAACTGCACCCTGAGAGAGGGAACTGCACCCTGAGAGAGAACTGCACCCTGAGAGAGGGAACTGCACCCTGAGAGAGAGAACTGCACCCTGAGAGAGAACTGCACCCTGAGAGAGAGAACTGCACCCTGAGAGAGGGAACTGCACCCCGAGAGAGAGAACTGCACCCTGAGAGAGGGAACTTCACCCTGAGTGAGAGAACTGCACCCTGAGAGAGGGAACTGCACCCTGAGAGAGAGAACTGCACCCTGAGAGAGAGAACTGCACCCTGAGAGAGAGAACTGCACCCTGAGAGAGGGAACTGCACCCTGAGAGAGGGAACTGCACCCTGAGAGAGAGAACTGCACCCTGAGAGATAATTGCACCCTGAGAGAGGGAACTGCACCCTGAGAGAGGGAACTGCACCCTGAGAGAGAGAACTGCACCCTGAGAGAGAACTGCACCCTGAGAGAGAGAACTGCACCCTGAGAGAGAGAACTGCACCCTGAGAGAGAACTGCACCCTGAGAGAGGGAACTGCACCCTGAGAGAGAGAACTGCACCCTGAGAGAGAGAACTGCACCCTGAGAGAGAGAACTGTACCCTGAGAGAGAGAACTGCACCCTGAGAGAGGGAACTGCACCCTGAGAGAGAACTGCACCCTGAGAGAGGGAACTGCACCCTGAGAGAGGGAACTGCACCCTGAGAGAGAGAACTGCACCCTGAGAGAGAGAACTGCACCCTGAGAGAGGGAACTGCACCCTGAGAGAGATAACTGCACCCTGAGAGAGGGAACTGCACCCTGAGAGAGGGAACTGCACCCTGAGAGAGGGAACTGCACCCTGAGAGAGAGAACTGCACCCTGAGAGAGTGAACTGCACCCTGAGAGAGGGAACTGCACCCTGAGAGAGGGAACTGCACCCTGAGAGAGAGAACTGCACCCTGAGAGAGAACTGCACCCTGAGAGAGGGAACTGCACCCTGAGAGAGGGACCTGCACCCTGAGAGAGGGACCTGCACCCTGAGAGAGGGAACTGCACCCTGAGAGAGGGAACTGCACCCTGAGAGAGTGAACTGCACCCTGAGAGAGGGAACTGCACCCTGAGAGAGGGACCTGCACCCTGAGAGAGGGACCTGCACCCTGAGAGAGGGAACTGCACCCTGAGAGAGGGAACTGCACCCTGAGAGAGGGAACTGCACCCTGAGAGAGTGAACTGCACCCTGAGAGAGGGACCTGCACCCTGAGAGAGGGAACTGCACCCTGAGAGAGGGAACTGCACCCTGAGAGAGTGAAATGCACCCTGAGAGAGGGAACTGCACCCTGAGAGAGGGAACTGCACCCTGAGAGAGAGAACTGCACCCTGAGAGAGGGAACTGCACCCTGAGAGATAACTGCACCCTGAGAGAGATAACTGCACCCTGAGAGAGGGAGAACTGCACCCTGAGAGAGAGAACTGCACCCTGAGAGAGGGAACTGCACCCTGAGAGAGAGAACTGCACCCTGAGAGAGAGAGAACTGCACCCTGAGAGAGGGAACTGCACCCTGAGAGAGAGAACTGCACCCTGAGAGAGAACTGCACCCTGAGAGAGGGAACTGCACCCTGAGAGAGAGAACTGCACCCTGAGAGAGGGAACTTCACCCTGAGTGAGAGAACTGCACCCTGAGAGAGGGAACTGCACCCTGAGAGAGAGAACTGCACCCTGAGAGAGAGAACTGCACCCTGAGAGAGAGAACTGCACCCTGAGAGAGGGAACTGCACCCTGAGAGAGGGAACTGCACCCTGAGAGAGAGAACTGCACCCTGAGAGATAATTGCACCCTGAGAGAGGGAACTGCACCCTGAGAGAGAGAACTGCACCCTGAGAGAGAACTGCACCCTGAGAGGGAACTGCACCCTGAGAGAGAGAACTGCACCCTGAGAGAGAACTGCACCCTGAGAGAGAGAACTGCACCCTGAGAGAGAACTGCACCCTGAGAGGGAACTGCACCCTGAGAGGGAACTGCACCCTGAGAGAGAGAACTGCACCCTGAGAGAGAACTGCACCCTGAGAGAGAGAACTGCACCCTGAGAGAGGGAACTGCACCCTGAGAGAGGGAACTGCACCCTGAGAGAGGGAACTGCACCCTGAGAGAGAGAACTGCACCCTGAGAGAGAGAACTGCACCCTGAGAGAGAACTGCACCCTGAGAGAGAGAACTGCACCCTGAGAGAGAGAACTGCACCCTGAGAGAGAACTGCACCCTGAGAGAGGGAACTGCACCCTGAGAGAGAGAACTGCACCCTGAGAGAGGGAACTGCACCCTGAGAGAGGGAACTGCACCCTGAGAGAGAGAACTGCACACTGAGAGATAATTGCACCCTGAGAGAGGGAACTGCACCCTGAGAGAGGGAACTGCACCTTGAGAGAGAGAACTGCACCCTGAGAGAGAACTGCACCCTGAGAGAGAGAACTGCACCCTGAGAGAGAGAACTGCACCCTGAGAGAGAACTGCACCCTGAGAGAGGGAACTGCACCCTGAGAGAGAGAACTGCACCCTGAGAGAGAGAACTGCACCCTGAGAGAGAGAACTGTACCCTGAGAGAGAGAACTGCACCCTGAGAGAGGGAACTGCACCCTGAGAGAGAACTGCACCCTGAGAGAGGGAACTGCACCCTGAGAGAGGGAACTGCACCCTGAGAGAGAGAACTGCACCCTGAGAGAGAGAACTGCACCCTGAGAGAGGGAACTGCACCCTGAGAGAGAGAACTGCACCCTGAGAGAGAGAACTGCACCCTGAGAGAGGGAACTGCACCCTGAGAGAGAGAACTGCACCCTGAGAGAGGGAACTGCACCCTGAGAGATAACTGCACCCTGAGAGAGGGAACTGCACCCTGAGAGAGGGAACTGCACCCTGAGAGAGAGAACTGCACCCTGAGAGAGGGAACTGCACCCTGAGAGATAACTGCACCCTGAGAGAGGGAACTGCACCCTGAGAGAGATAACTGCACCCTGAGAGAGGGAGAACTGCACCCTGAGAGAGAGAACTGCACCCTGAGAGAGGGAACTGCACCCTGAGAGAGAGAACTGCACCCTGAGAGAGAGAGAACTGCACCCTGAGAGAGGGAACTGCACCCTGAGAGAGAGAACTGCACCCTGAGAGAGAACTGCACCCTGAGAGAGGGAACTGCACCCTGAGAGAGAGAACTGCACCCTGAGAGAGGGAACTTCACCCTGAGTGAGAGAACTGCACCCTGAGAGAGGGAACTGCACCCTGAGAGAGAGAACTGCACCCTGAGAGAGAGAACTGCACCCTGAGAGAGAGAACTGCACCCTGAGAGAGGGAACTGCACCCTGAGAGAGGGAACTGCACCCTGAGAGAGAGAACTGCACCCTGAGAGATAATTGCACCCTGAGAGAGGGAACTGCACCCTGAGAGAGAGAACTGCACCCTGAGAGAGAACTGCACCCTGAGAGGGAACTGCACCCTGAGAGAGAGAACTGCACCCTGAGAGAGAACTGCACCCTGAGAGAGAGAACTGCACCCTGAGAGAGAACTGCACCCTGAGAGGGAACTGCACCCTGAGAGGGAACTGCACCCTGAGAGAGAGAACTGCACCCTGAGAGAGAACTGCACCCTGAGAGAGAGAACTGCACCCTGAGAGAGGGAACTGCACCCTGAGAGAGGGAACTGCACCCTGAGAGAGGGAACTGCACCCTGAGAGAGAGAACTGCACCCTGAGAGAGAGAACTGCACCCTGAGAGAGAACTGCACCCTGAGAGAGAGAACTGCACCCTGAGAGAGAGAACTGCACCCTGAGAGAGAACTGCACCCTGAGAGAGGGAACTGCACCCTGAGAGAGAGAACTGCACCCTGAGAGAGGGAACTGCACCCTGAGAGAGGGAACTGCACCCTGAGAGAGAGAACTGCACACTGAGAGATAATTGCACCCTGAGAGAGGGAACTGCACCCTGAGAGAGGGAACTGCACCTTGAGAGAGAGAACTGCACCCTGAGAGAGAACTGCACCCTGAGAGAGAGAACTGCACCCTGAGAGAGAGAACTGCACCCTGAGAGAGAACTGCACCCTGAGAGAGGGAACTGCACCCTGAGAGAGAGAACTGCACCCTGAGAGAGAGAACTGCACCCTGAGAGAGAGAACTGTACCCTGAGAGAGAGAACTGCACCCTGAGAGAGGGAACTGCACCCTGAGAGAGAACTGCACCCTGAGAGAGGGAACTGCACCCTGAGAGAGGGAACTGCACCCTGAGAGAGAGAACTGCACCCTGAGAGAGAGAACTGCACCCTGAGAGAGGGAACTGCACCCTGAGAGAGATAACTGCACCCTGAGAGAGGGAACTGCACCCTGAGAGAGGGAACTGCACCCTGAGAGAGGGAACTGCACCCTGAGAGAGAGAACTGCACCCTGAGAGAGTGAACTGCACCCTGAGAGAGGGAACTGCACCCTGAGAGAGGGAACTGCACCCTGAGAGAGAAAACTGCACCCTGAGAGAGAACTGCACCCTGAGAGAGGGAACTGCACCCTGAGAGAGGGACCTGCACCCTGAGAGAGGGACCTGCACCCTGAGAGAGGGAACTGCACCCTGAGAGAGGGAACTGCACCCTGAGAGAGTGAACTGCACCCTGAGAGAGGGAACTGCACCCTGAGAGAGGGACCTGCACCCTGAGAGAGGGACCTGCACCCTGAGAGAGGGAACTGCACCCTGAGAGAGGGAACTGCACCCTGAGAGAGGGAACTGCACCCTGAGAGAGTGAACTGCACCCTGAGAGAGGGACCTGCACCCTGAGAGAGGGAACTGCACCCCGAGAGAGGGAACTGCACCCTGAGAGAGTGAAATGCACCCTGAGAGAGGGAACTGCACCCTGAGAGAGGGAACTGCACCCTGAGAGAGAGAACTGCACCCTGAGAGAGGGAACTGCACCCTGAGAGAGATAACTGCACCCTGAGAGAGGGAACTGCACCCTGAGAGAGATAACTGCACCCTGAGAGAGGGAGAACTGCACCCTGAGAGAGAGAACTGCACCCTGAGAGAGGGAACTGCACCCTGAGAGAGAGAACTGCACCCTGAGAGAGAGAGAACTGCACCCTGAGAGAGGGAACTGCACCCTGAGAGAGAGAACTGCACCCTGAGAGAGAACTGCATCCTGAGAGAGGGAACTGCACCCTGAGAGAGAGAACTGCACCCTGAGAGAGGGAACTTCACCCTGAGTGAGAGAACTGCACCCTGAGAGAGGGAACTGCACCCTGAGAGAGAGAACTGCACCCTGAGAGAGAGAACTGCACCCTGAGAGAGAGAACTGCACCCTGAGAGAGGGAACTGCACCCTGAGAGAGGGAACTGCACCCTGAGAGAGAGAACTGCACCCTGAGAGATAATTGCACCCTGAGAGAGGGAACTGCACCCTGAGAGAGAGAACTGCACCCTGAGAGAGAACTGCACCCTGAGAGGGAACTGCACCCTGAGAGAGAGAACTGCACCCTGAGAGAGAACTGCACCCTGAGAGAGAGAACTGCACCCTGAGAGAGAACTGCACCCTGAGAGGGAACTGCAGCCTGAGAGGGAACTGCACCCTGAGAGAGAGAACTGCACCCTGAGAGAGAACTGCACCCTGAGAGAGAGAACTGCACCCTGAGAGAGAGAACTGCACCCTGAGAGAGAACTGCACCCTGAGAGAGGGAACTGCACCCTGAGAGAGGGAACTGCACCCTGAGAGAGAGAACTGCACCCTGAGAGAGAGAACTGCACCCTGAGAGAGAGAACTGTACCCTGAGAGAGAGAACTGCACCCTGAGAGAGGGAACTGCACCCTGAGAGAGAACTGCACCCTGAGAGAGGGAACTGCACCCTGAGAGAGGGAACTGCACCCTGAGAGAGAGAACTGCACTCTGAGAGAGAGAACTGCACCCTGAGAGAGGGAACTGCACCCTGAGAGAGAGAACTGCACCCTGAGAGAGAGAACTGCACCCTGAGAGAGGGAACTGCACCCTGAGAGAGAGAACTGCACCCTGAGAGAGGGAACTGCACCCTGAGAGAGGGAACTGCACCCTGAGAGAGGGAACTGCACCCTGAGATAGAGAACTGCACCCTGAGAGAGGGAACTGCACCCTGAGAGAGAGAACTGCACCCTGAGAGAGGGAACTGCACACTGAGAGAGGGAACTGCACCCTGAGATAGAGAACTGCACCCTGAGAGAGGGAACTGCACCCTGAGAGAGAGAACTGCACCCTGAGAGAGGGAACTGCACCCTGAGAGAGAGAACTGCACCCTGAGAGAGGGAACTGCACCCTGAGAGAGATAACTGCACCCTGAGAGAGAACTGCACCCTGAGAGAGAGAACTGCACCCTGAGAGAGAACTGCACACTGAGAGAGGGAACTGCACCCTGAGAGAGAGAACTGAGAGAGGGAACTGCACCCTGAGAGAGGGAACTGCACCCTGAGAGAGAGAACTGCACCCTGAGAGAGAGAACTGCACCCTGAGAGAGTGAACTGCACTCTGAGAGAGGGAACTGCACCCTGAGAGAGGGAACTGCACCCTGAGAGAGAGAACTGCACCCTGAGAGAGGGAACTGCACCCTGAGAGAGTGAACTGCACCCTGAGAGAGGGAACTGCACCCTGAGAGAGGGAACTGCACCCTGAGAGAGAGAACTGCACCCTGAGAGAGGGAACTGCACCCTGAGAGAGATAACTGCACCCTGAGAGAGGGAACTGCACCCTGAGAGAGATAACTGCACCCTGAGAGAGGGAGAACTGCACCCTGAGAGAGAGAACTGCACCCTGAGAGAGGGAGAACTGCACCCTGAGAGAGAGAACTGCACCCTGAGAGAGGGAACTGCACCCTGAGAGAGGGAACTGCACCCTGAGAGAGAGAACTGCACCCTGAGAGAGGGAACTGCACCCTGAGAGAGAACTGCACCCTGAGAGAGAACTGCACCCTGAGAGAGAGAACTGCACCCTGAGAGAGAGAACTGCACCCTGAGAGAGAGAACTGCACCCTGAGAGAGAGAACTGCACCATGAGAGAGAGAACTGCACCCTGAGAGAGGGAACTGCACCCTGAGAGAGAGAACTGCACCATGAGAGAGAGAACTGCACCCTGAGAGAGAAAACTGCACCCTGAGAGAGGGAACTGCACCCTGAGAGAGAGAACTGCACCCTGAGAGAGAGAACTGCACCCTGAGAGAGAGAACTGCACCCTGAGAGAGAACTGCACCCTGAGAGAGAGAGAACTGTACCCTGAGAGAGAGAACTGCACCCTGAGAGAGAGACCTGCACCCTGAGAGAGAGAACTGCACCCTGAGAGAGGGAACTGCACCCTGAGAGAGAGAACTGCACCCTGAGAGAGAACTGCACCCTGAGAGAGGGAACTGCACCCTGAGAGAGGGAACTGCACCCTGAGAGAGAGAACTGCACCCTGAGAGAGAGAACTGCACCCTGAGAGAGGGAACTGCACCCTGAGAGAGAGAACTGCACCCTGAGAGAGAGAACTGTACCCTGAGAGAGGGAACTGCACCCTGAGAGAGGGAACTGCACCCTGAGAGAGAGAACTGCACCCTAAGAGAGAACTGCACCCTGAGAGGGAACTGCACCCTGAGAGAGAGAACTGCACCCTGAGAGAGAACTGCACCCTGAGAGAGAGAACTGCACCCTGAGAGAGAACTGCACCCTGTGAGGGAACTGCACCCTGAGAGGGAACTGCACCCTGAGAGAGAGAACTGCACCCTGAGAGAGAACTGCACCCTGAGAGAGAGAACTGCACCCTGAGAGAGAGAACTGCACCCTGAGAGAGGGAACTGCACCCTGAGAGAGGGAACTGCACCCTGATAGAGAACTGCACCCTGAGAGAGGGAACTGCACCCTGAGAGAGAGAACTGCACCCTGAGAGAGGGAGAACTGCACCCTGAGAGAGAGAACTGCACCCTGAGAGAGAGAACTGCACCCTGAGAGAGGGAACTGCACCCTGAGAGAGAACTGCACCCTGAGAGAGGGAACTGCACCCTGAGAGAGAGAACTGCACCCTGAGAGAGAACTGCACCCTGAGAGAGAGAACTGCACCCTGAGAGAGGGAACTGCACCCCGAGAGAGAGAACTGCACCCTGAGAGAGGGAACTTCACCCTGAGTGAGAGAACTGCACCCTGAGAGAGGGAACTGCACCCTGAGAGAGAGAACTGCACCCTGAGAGAGAGAACTGCACCCTGAGAGAGAGAACTGCACCCTGAGAGAGGGAACTGCACCCTGAGAGAGGGAACTGCACCCTGAGATAGAGAACTGCACCCTGAGAGAGGGAACTGCACCCTGAGAGAGAGAACTGCACCCTGAGAGAGGGAACTGCACACTGAGAGAGGGAACTGCACCCTGAGATAGAGAACTGCACCCTGAGAGAGGGAACTGCACCCTGAGAGAGAGAACTGCACCCTGAGAGAGGGAACTGCACCCTGAGAGAGAGAACTGCACCCTGAGAGAGAACTGCACCCTGAGAGAGGGAACTGCACCCTGAGAGAGATAACTGCACCCTGAGAGAGAACTGCACCCTGAGAGAGAGAACTGCACCCTGAGAGAGAACTGCACACTGAGAGAGGGAACTGCACCCTGAGAGAGAGAACTGAGAGAGGGAACTGCACCCTGAGAGAGGGAACTGCACCCTGAGAGAGAGAACTGCACCCTGAGAGAGAGAACTGCACCCTGAGAGAGTGAACTGCACCCTGAGAGAGGGAACTGCACCCTGAGAGAGGGAACTGCACCCTGAGAGAGAGAACTGCACCCTGAGAGAGGGAACTGCACCCTGAGAGAGTGAACTGCACCCTGAGAGAGGGAACTGCACCCTGAGAGAGGGAACTGCACCCTGAGAGAGAGAACTGCACCCTGAGAGAGGGAACTGCACCCTGAGAGAGATAACTGCACCCTGAGAGAGGGAACTGCACCCTGAGAGAGATAACTGCACCCTGAGAGAGGGAGAACTGCACCCTGAGAGAGAGAACTGCACCCTGAGAGAGGGAGAACTGCACCCTGAGAGAGAGAACTGCACCCTGAGAGAGGGAACTGCACCCTGAGAGAGGGAACTGCACCCTGAGAGAGAACTGCACCCTGAGAGAGAACTGCACCCTGAGAGAGAGAACTGCACCCTGAGAGAGAGAACTGCACCCTGAGAGAGAGAACTGCACCCTGAGAGAGAGAACTGCACCATGAGAGAGAGAACTGCACCCTGAGAGAGGGAACTGCACCCTGAGAGAGAGAACTGCACCATGAGAGAGAGAACTGCACCCTGAGAGAGAGAACTGCACCCTGAGAGAGGGAACTGCACCCTGAGAGAGAGAACTGCACCCTGAGAGAGAGAACTGCACCCTGAGAGAGAGAACTGCACCCTGAGAGAGAACTGCACCCTGAGAGAGAGAGAACTGTACCCTGAGAGAGAGAACTGCACCCTGAGAGAGAGAACTGCACCCTGAGAGAGAGAACTGCACCCTGAGAGAGGGAACTGCACCCTGAGAGAGAGAACTGCACCCTGAGAGAGAACTGCACCCTGAGAGAGGGAACTGCACCCTGAGAGAGGGAACTGCACCCTGAGAGAGAGAACTGCACCCTGAGAGAGAGAACTGCACCCTGAGAGAGGGAACTGCACCCTGAGAGAGAGAACTGCACCCTGAGAGAGAGAACTGTACCCTGAGAGAGGGAACTGCACCCTGAGAGAGGGAACTGCACCCTGAGAGAGAGAACTGCACACTGAGAGAGAACTGCACCCTGAGAGGGAACTGCACCCTGAGAGAGAGAACTGCACCCTGAGAGAGAACTGCACCCTGAGAGAGAGAACTGCACCCTGAGAGAGAACTGCACCCTGTGAGGGAACTGCACCCTGAGAGGGAACTGCACCCTGAGAGAGAGAACTGCACCCTGAGAGAGAACTGCACCCTGAGAGAGAGAACTGCACCCTGAGAGAGAGAACTGCACCCTGAGAGAGGGAACTGCACCCTGAGAGAGGGAACTGCACCCTGATAGAGAACTGCACCCTGAGAGAGGGAACTGCACCCTGAGAGAGAGAACTGCACCCTGAGAGAGGGAGAACTGCACCCTGAGAGAGAGAACTGCACCCTGAGAGAGAGAACTGCACCCTGAGAGAGGGAACTGCACCCTGAGAGAGAACTGCACCCTGAGAGAGGGAACTGCACCCTGAGAGAGAGAACTGCACCCTGAGAGAGAACTGCACCCTGAGAGAGAGAACTGCACCCTGAGAGAGGGAACTGCACCCCGAGAGAGAGAACTGCACCCTGAGAGAGGGAACTTCACCCTGAGTGAGAGAACTGCACCCTGAGAGAGGGAACTGCACCCTGAGAGAGAGAACTGCACCCTGAGAGAGAGAACTGCACCCTGAGAGAGAGAACTGCACCCTGAGAGAGGGAACTGCACCCTGAGAGAGGGAACTGCACCCTGAGAGAGAGAACTGCACCCTGAGAGATAATTGCACCCTGAGAGAGGGAACTGCACCCTGAGAGAGGGAACTGCACCCTGAGAGAGAGAACTGCACCCTGAGAGAGAACTGCACCCTGAGAGAGAGAACTGCACCCTGAGAGAGAGAACTGCACCCTGAGAGAGAACTGCACCCTGAGAGAGGGATCTGCACCCTGAGAGAGAGAACTGCACCCTGAGAGAGAGAACTGCACCCTGAGAGAGAGAACTGTACCCTGAGAGAGAGAACTGCACCCTGAGAGAGGGAACTGCACCCTGAGAGAGAACTGCACCCTGAGAGAGGGAACTGCACCCTGAGAGAGGGAACTGCACCCTGAGAGAGAGAACTGCACCCTGAGAGAGAGAACTGCACCCTGAGAGAGGGAACTGCACCCTGAGAGAGATAACTGCACCCTGAGAGAGGGAACTGCACCCTGAGAGAGGGAACTGCACCCTGAGAGAGGGAACTGCACCCTGAGAGAGAGAACTGCACCCTGAGAGAGTGAACTGCACCCTGAGAGAGGGAACTGCACCCTGAGAGAGGGAACTGCACCCTGAGAGAGAGAACTGCACCCTGAGAGAGAACTGCACCCTGAGAGAGAGAACTGCACCCTGAGAGAGGGACCTGCACCCTGAGAGAGGGACCTGCACCCTGAGAGAGGGAACTGCACCCTGAGAGAGGGAACTGCACCCTGAGAGAGTGAACTGCACCCTGAGAGAGGGAACTGCACCCTGAGAGAGGGACCTGCACCCTGAGAGAGGGACCTGCACCCTGAGAGAGGGAACTGCACCCTGAGAGAGGGAACTGCACCCTGAGAGAGGGAACTGCACCCTGAGAGAGTGAACTGCACCCTGAGAGAGGGACCTGCACCCTGAGAGAGGGAACTGCACCCTGAGAGAGGGAACTGCACCCTGAGAGAGTGAAATGCACCCTGAGAGAGGGAACTGCACCCTGAGAGAGGGAACTGCACCCTGAGAGAGAGAACTGCACCCTGAGAGAGGGAACTGCACCCTGAGAGATAACTGCACCCTGAGAGAGGGAACTGCACCCTGAGAGAGATAACTGCACCCTGAGAGAGGGAGAACTGCACCCTGAGAGAGAGAACTGCACCCTGAGAGAGGGAACTGCACCCTGAGAGAGAGAACTGCACCCTGAGAGAGAGAGAACTGCACCCTGAGAGAGGGAACTGCACCCTGAGAGAGATAACTGCACCCTGAGAGAGAACTGCACCCTGAGAGAGGGAACTGCACCCTGAGAGAGAGAACTGCACCCTGAGAGAGGGAACTTCACCCTGAGTGAGAGAACTGCACCCTGAGAGAGGGAACTGCACCCTGAGAGAGAGAACTGCACCCTGAGAGAGAGAACTGCACCCTGAGAGAGAGAACTGCACCCTGAGAGAGGGAACTGCACCCTGAGAGAGGGAACTGCACCCTGAGAGAGGGAACTGCACCCTGAGAGAGAGAACTGCACCCTGAGAGAGATAACTGCACCCTGAGAGAGAGAACTGCACCCTGAGAGATAATTGCACCCTGAGAGAGGGAACTGCACCCTGAGAGAGAGAACTGCACCCTGAGAGAGAACTGCACCCTGAGAGGGAACTGCACCCTGAGAGAGAGAACTGCACCCTGAGAGAGAGAACTGCACCCTGAGAGAGAACTGCACCCTGAGAGAGAGAACTGCACCCTGAGAGAGAACTGCACCCTGAGAGGGAACTGCACCCTGAGAGGGAACTGCACCCTGAGAGAGAGAACTGCACCCTGAGAGAGAACTGCACCCTGAGAGAGAGAACTGCACCCTGAGAGAGATAACTGCACCCTGAGAGAGAACTGCACCCTGAGAGAGGGAACTGCACCCTGAGAGAGAGAACTGCACCCTGAGAGAGGGAACTGCACCCTGAGAGAGGGAACTGCACCCTGAGAGAGAGAACTGCACACTGAGAGATAATTGCACCCTGAGAGAGGGAACTGCACCCTGAGAGAGGGAACTGCACCTTGAGAGAGAGAACTGCACCCTGAGAGAGAACTGCACCCTGAGAGAGAGAACTGCACCCTGAGAGAGAGAACTGCACCCTGAGAGAGAACTGCACCCTGAGAGAGGGAACTGCACCCTGAGAGAGAGAACTGCACCCTGAGAGAGAGAACTGCACCCTGAGAGAGAGAACTGTACCCTGAGAGAGAGAACTGCACCCTGAGAGAGGGAACTGCACCCTGAGAGAGAACTGCACCCTGAGAGAGGGAACTGCACCCTGAGAGAGGGAACTGCACCCTGAGAGAGAGAACTGCACCCTGAGAGAGAGAACTGCACCCTGAGAGAGGGAACTGCACCCTGAGAGAGATAACTGCACCCTGAGAGAGGGAACTGCACCCTGAGAGAGGGAACTGCACCCTGAGAGAGGGAACTGCACCCTGAGAGAGAGAACTGCACCCTGAGAGAGTGAACTGCACCCTGAGAGAGGGAACTGCACCCTGAGAGAGGGAACTGCACCCTGAGAGAGAGAACTGCACCCTGAGAGAGAACTGCACCCTGAGAGAGGGAACTGCACCCTGAGAGAGCGACCTGCACCCTGAGAGAGGGACCTGCACCCTGAGAGAGGGAACTGCACCCTGAGAGAGGGAACTGCACCCTGAGAGAGTGAACTGCACCCTGAGAGAGGGAACTGCACCCTGAGAGAGGGACCTGCACCCTGAGAGAGGGACCTGCACCCTGAGAGAGGGAACTGCACCCTGAGAGAGGGAACTGCACCCTGAGAGAGGGAACTGCACCCTGAGAGAGTGAACTGCACCCTGAGAGAGGGACCTGCACCCTGAGAGAGGGAACTGCACCCCGAGAGAGGGAACTGCACCCTGAGAGAGTGAAATGCACCCTGAGAGAGGGAACTGCACCCTGAGAGAGGGAACTGCACCCTGAGAGAGAGAACTGCACCCTGAGAGAGGGAACTGCACCCTGAGAGAGATAACTGCACCCTGAGAGAGGGAACTGCACCCTGAGAGAGATAACTGCACCCTGAGAGAGGGAGAACTGCACCCTGAGAGAGAGAACTGCACCCTGAGAGAGGGAACTGCACCCTGAGAGAGAGAACTGCACCCTGAGAGAGAGAGAACTGCACCCTGAGAGAGGGAACTGCACCCTGAGAGAGAGAACTGCACCCTGAGAGAGAACTGCACCCTGAGAGAGGGAACTGCACCCTGAGAGAGAGAACTGCACCCTGAGAGAGGGAACTTCACCCTGAGTGAGAGAACTGCACCCTGAGAGAGGGAACTGCACCCTGAGAGAGAGAACTGCACCCTGAGAGAGAGAACTGCACCCTGAGAGAGAGAACTGCACCCTGAGAGAGGGAACTGCACCCTGAGAGAGGGAACTGCACCCTGAGAGAGAGAACTGCACCCTGAGAGATAATTGCACCCTGAGAGAGGGAACTGCACCCTGAGAGAGAGAACTGCACCCTGAGAGAGAACTGCACCCTGAGAGGGAACTGCACCCTGAGAGAGAGAACTGCACCCTGAGAGAGAACTGCACCCTGAGAGAGAGAACTGCACCCTGAGAGAGAACTGCACCCTGAGAGGGAACTGCACCCTGAGAGGGAACTGCACCCTGAGAGAGAGAACTGCACCCTGAGAGAGAACTGCACCCTGAGAGAGAGAACTGCACCCTGAGAGAGAGAACTGCACCCTGAGAGAGAACTACACCCTGAGAGAGGGAACTGCACCCTGAGAGAGGGAACTGCACCCTGAGAGAGGGAACTGCACCCTGAGAGAGAGAACTGCACCCTGAGAGAGGGAACTGCACCCTGAGAGAGAGAACTGCACCCTGAGAGAGGGAACTGTACCCTGAGAGAGAGAACTGCACCCTGAGAGAGGGAACTGCACCCTGAGAGAGAGAACTGCACCCTGAGAGAGGGAACTGCACCCTGAGAGAGGGAACTGCACCCTGAGAGAGGGAACTGCACCCTGAGAGAGTGAACTGCACCCTGAGAGAGGGAACTGCACCCTGAGAGAGGGACCTGCACCCTGAGAGAGGGACCTGCACCCTGAGAGAGGGAACTGCACCCTGAGAGAGGGAACTGCACCCTGAGAGAGGGAACTGCACCCTGAGAGAGTGAACTGCACCCTGAGAGAGGGACCTGCACCCTGAGAGAGGGAACTGCACCCTGAGAGAGGGAACTGCACCCTGAGAGAGTGAAATGCACCCTGAGAGAGGGAACTGCACCCTGAGAGAGGGAACTGCACCCTGAGAGAGAGAACTGCACCCTGAGAGAGGGAACTGCACCCTGAGAGATAACTGCACCCTGAGAGAGGGAACTGCACCCTGAGAGAGATAACTGCACCCTGAGAGAGGGAGAACTGCACCCTGAGAGAGAGAACTGCACCCTGAGAGAGGGAACTGCACCCTGAGAGAGAGAACTGCACCCTGAGAGAGAGAGAACTGCACCCTGAGAGAGGGAACTGCACCCTGAGAGAGATAACTGCACCCTGAGAGAGAACTGCACCCTGAGAGAGGGAACTGCACCCTGAGAGAGAGAACTGCACCCTGAGAGAGGGAACTTCACCCTGAGTGAGAGAACTGCACCCTGAGAGAGGGAACTGCACCCTGAGAGAGAGAACTGCACCCTGAGAGAGAGAACTGCACCCTGAGAGAGAGAACTGCACCCTGAGAGAGGGAACTGCACCCTGAGAGAGGGAACTGCACCCTGAGAGAGATAACTGCACCCTGAGAGAGAGAACTGCACCCTGAGAGATAATTGCACCCTGAGAGAGGGAACTGCACCCTGAGAGAGAGAACTGCACCCTGAGAGAGAACTGCACCCTGAGAGGGAACTGCACCCTGAGAGAGAGAACTGCACCCTGAGAGAGAGAACTGCACCCTGAGAGAGAACTGCACCCTGAGAGAGAGAACTGCACCCTGAGAGAGAACTGCACCCTGAGAGGGAACTGCACCCTGAGAGGGAACTGCACCCTGAGAGAGAGAACTGCACCCTGAGAGAGAACTGCACCCTGAGAGAGAGAACTGCACCCTGAGAGAGAGAACTGCACCCTGAGAGAGAACTGCACCCTGAGAGAGGGAACTGCACCCTGAGAGAGAGAACTGCACCCTGAGAGAGGGAACTGCACCCTGAGAGAGGGAACTGCACCCTGAGAGAGAGAACTGCACACTGAGAGATAATTGCACCCTGAGAGAGGGAACTGCACCCTGAGAGAGGGAACTGCACCTTGAGAGAGAGAACTGCACCCTGAGAGAGAACTGCACCCTGAGAGAGAGAACTGCACCCTGAGAGAGAGAACTGCACCCTGAGAGAGAACTGCACCCTGAGAGAGGGAACTGCACCCTGAGAGAGAGAACTGCACCCTGAGAGAGAGAACTGCACCCTGAGAGAGAGAACTGTACCCTGAGAGAGAGAACTGCACCCTGAGAGAGGGAACTGCACCCTGAGAGAGAACTGCACCCTGAGAGAGGGAACTGCACCCTGAGAGAGGGAACTGCACCCTGAGAGAGAGAACTGCACCCTGAGAGAGAGAACTGCACCCTGAGAGAGGGAACTGCACCCTGAGAGAGATAACTGCACCCTGAGAGAGGGAACTGCACCCTGAGAGAGGGAACTGCACCCTGAGAGAGGGAACTGCACCCTGAGAGAGAGAACTGCACCCTGAGAGAGTGAACTGCACCCTGAGAGAGGGAACTGCACCCTGAGAGAGGGAACTGCACCCTGAGAGAGAGAACTGCACCCTGAGAGAGAACTGCACCCTGAGAGAGGGAACTGCACCCTGAGAGAGCGACCTGCACCCTGAGAGAGGGACCTGCACCCTGAGAGAGGGAACTGCACCCTGAGAGAGGGAACTGCACCCTGAGAGAGTGAACTGCACCCTGAGAGAGGGAACTGCACCCTGAGAGAGGGACCTGCACCCTGAGAGAGGGACCTGCACCCTGAGAGAGGGAACTGCACCCTGAGAGAGGGAACTGCACCCTGAGAGAGGGAACTGCACCCTGAGAGAGTGAACTGCACCCTGAGAGAGGGACCTGCACCCTGAGAGAGGGAACTGCACCCCGAGAGAGGGAACTGCACCCTGAGAGAGTGAAATGCACCCTGAGAGAGGGAACTGCACCCTGAGAGAGGGAACTGCACCCTGAGAGAGAGAACTGCACCCTGAGAGAGGGAACTGCACCCTGAGAGAGATAACTGCACCCTGAGAGAGGGAACTGCACCCTGAGAGAGATAACTGCACCCTGAGAGAGGGAGAACTGCACCCTGAGAGAGAGAACTGCACCCTGAGAGAGGGAACTGCACCCTGAGAGAGAGAACTGCACCCTGAGAGAGAGAGAACTGCACCCTGAGAGAGGGAACTGCACCCTGAGAGAGAGAACTGCACCCTGAGAGAGAACTGCACCCTGAGAGAGGGAACTGCACCCTGAGAGAGAGAACTGCACCCTGAGAGAGGGAACTTCACCCTGAGTGAGAGAACTGCACCCTGAGAGAGGGAACTGCACCCTGAGAGAGAGAACTGCACCCTGAGAGAGAGAACTGCACCCTGAGAGAGAGAACTGCACCCTGAGAGAGGGAACTGCACCCTGAGAGAGGGAACTGCACCCTGAGAGAGAGAACTGCACCCTGAGAGATAATTGCACCCTGAGAGAGGGAACTGCACCCTGAGAGAGAGAACTGCACCCTGAGAGAGAACTGCACCCTGAGAGGGAACTGCACCCTGAGAGAGAGAACTGCACCCTGAGAGAGAACTGCACCCTGAGAGAGAGAACTGCACCCTGAGAGAGAACTGCACCCTGAGAGGGAACTGCACCCTGAGAGGGAACTGCACCCTGAGAGAGAGAACTGCACCCTGAGAGAGAACTGCACCCTGAGAGAGAGAACTGCACCCTGAGAGAGAGAACTGCACCCTGAGAGAGAACTACACCCTGAGAGAGGGAACTGCACCCTGAGAGAGGGAACTGCACCCTGAGAGAGAGAACTGCACCCTGAGAGAGAGAACTGCACCCTGAGAGAGAGAACTGTACCCTGAGAGAGATAACTGCACCCTGAGAGAGGGAACTGCACCCTGAGAGAGAACTGCACCCTGAGAGAGGGAACTGCACCCTGAGAGAGGGAACTGCACCCTGAGAGAGAGAACTGCACTCTGAGAGAGAGAACTGCACCCTGAGAGAGGGAACTGCACCCTGAGAGAGAGAACTGCACCCTGAGAGAGAGAACTGCACCCTGAGAGAGAGAACTGCACCCTGAGAGAGGGAACTGCACCCTGAGAGAGAGAACTGCACCCTGAGAGAGGGAACTGCACCCTGAGAGAGGGAACTGCACCCTGAGAGAGGGAACTGCACCCTGATATAGAGAACTGCACACTGAGAGAGGGAACTGCACCCTGAGAGAGAGAACTGCACCCTGAGAGAGGGAACTGCACACTGAGAGAGGGAACTGCACCCTGAGATAGAGAACTGCACCCTGAGAGAGGGAACTGCACCCTGAGAGAGAGAACTGCACCCTGAGAGAGGGAACTGCACCCTGAGAGAGAGAACTGCACCCTGAGAGAGGGAACTGCACCCTGAGAGAGATAACTGCACCCTGAGAGAGAACTGCACCCTGAGAGAGAGAACTGCACCCTGAGAGAGAACTGCACACTGAGAGAGGGAACTGCACCCTGAGAGAGAGAACTGAGAGAGGGAACTGCACCCTGAGAGAGGGAACTGCACCCTGAGAGAGAGAACTGCACCCTGAGAGAGAGAACTGCACCCTGAGAGAGTGAACTGCACCCTGAGAGAGGGAACTGCACCCTGAGAGAGGGAACTGCACCCTGAGAGAGAGAACTGCACCCTGAGAGAGGGAACTGCACCCTGAGAGAGTGAACTGCACCCTGAGAGAGGGAACTGCACCCTGAGAGAGGGAACTGCACCCTGAGAGAGAGAACTGCACCCTGAGAGAGGGAACTGCACCCTGAGAGAGATAACTGCACCCTGAGAGAGGGAACTGCACCCTGAGAGAGATAACTGCACCCTGAGAGAGGGAGAACTGCACCCTGAGAGAGAGAACTGCACCCTGAGAGAGGGAGAACTGCACCCTGAGAGAGAGAACTGCACCCTGAGAGAGGGAACTGCACCCTGAGAGAGGGAACTGCACCCTGAGAGAGAGAACTGCACCCTGAGAGAGGGAACTGCACCCTGAGAGAGAACTGCACCCTGAGAGAGAACTGCACCCTGAGAGAGAGAACTGCACCCTGAGAGAGAGAACTGCACCCTGAGAGAGAGAACTGCACCCTGAGAGAGAGAACTGCACCATGAGAGAGAGAACTGCACCCTGAGAGAGGGAACTGCACCCTGAGAGAGAGAACTGCACCATGAGAGAGAGAACTGCACCCTGAGAGAGAAAACTGCACCCTGAGAGAGGGAACTGCACCCTGAGAGAGAGAACTGCACCCTGAGAGAGAGAACTGCACCCTGAGAGAGAGAACTGCACCCTGAGAGAGAACTGCACCCTGAGAGAGAGAGAACTGTACCCTGAGAGAGAGAACTGCACCCTGAGAGAGAGAACTGCACCCTGAGAGAGAGAACTGCACCCTGAGAGAGGGAACTGCACCCTGAGAGAGAGAACTGCACCCTGAGAGAGAACTGCACCCTGAGAGAGGGAACTGCACCCTGAGAGAGGGAACTGCACCCTGAGAGAGAGAACTGCACCCTGAGAGAGAGAACTGCACCCTGAGAGAGAGAACTGTACCCTGAGAGAGGGAACTGCACCCTGAGAGAGGGAACTGCACCCTGAGAGAGAGAACTGCACCCTGAGAGAGAACTGCACCCTGAGAGGGAACTGCACCCTGAGAGAGAGAACTGCACCCTGAGAGAGAACTGCACCCTGAGAGAGAGAACTGCACCCTGAGAGAGAACTGCACCCTGTGAGGGAACTGCACCCTGAGAGGGAACTGCACCCTGAGAGAGAGAACTGCACCCTGAGAGAGAACTGCACCCTGAGAGAGAGAACTGCACCCTGAGAGAGAGAACTGCACCCTGAGAGAGGGAACTGCACCCTGAGAGAGGGAACTGCACCCTGATAGAGAACTGCACCCTGAGAGAGGGAACTGCACCCTGAGAGAGAGAACTGCACCCTGAGAGAGGGAGAACTGCACCCTGAGAGAGAGAACTGCACCCTGAGAGAGAGAACTGCACCCTGAGAGAGGGAACTGCACCCTGAGAGAGAACTGCACCCTGAGAGAGGGAACTGCACCCTGAGAGAGAGAACTGCACCCTGAGAGAGAACTGCACCCTGAGAGAGAGAACTGCACCCTGAGAGAGGGAACTGCACCCCGAGAGAGAGAACTGCACCCTGAGAGAGGGAACTTCACCCTGAGTGAGAGAACTGCACCCTGAGAGAGGGAACTGCACCCTGAGAGAGAGAACTGCACCCTGAGAGAGATAACTGCACCCTGAGAGAGAGAACTGCACCCTGAGAGAGGGAACTGCACCCTGAGAGAGGGAACTGCACCCTGAGAGAGAGAACTGCACCCTGAGAGATAATTGCACCCTGAGAGAGGGAACTGCACCCTGAGAGAGGGAACTGCACCCTGAGAGAGAGAACTGCACCCTGAGAGAGAACTGCACCCTGAGAGAGAGAACTGCACCCTGAGAGAGAGAACTGCACCCTGAGAGAGAACTGCACCCTGAGAGAGGGAACTGCACCCTGAGAGAGAGAACTGCACCCTGAGAGAGAGAACTGCACCCTGAGAGAGAGAACTGTACCCTGAGAGAGAGAACTGCACCCTGAGAGAGGGAACTGCACCCTGAGAGAGAACTGCACCCTGAGAGAGGGAACTGCACCCTGAGAGAGGGAACTGCACCCTGAGAGAGAGAACTGCACCCTGAGAGAGAGAACTGCACCCTGAGAGAGGGAACTGCACCCTGAGAGAGATAACTGCACCCTGAGAGAGGGAACTGCACCCTGAGAGAGGGAACTGCACCCTGAGAGAGGGAACTGCACCCTGAGAGAGAGAACTGCACCCTGAGAGAGTGAACTGCACCCTGAGAGAGGGAACTGCACCCTGAGAGAGGGAACTGCACCCTGAGAGAGAGAACTGCACCCTGAGAGAGAACTGCACCCTGAGAGAGGGAACTGCACCCTGAGAGAGGGACCTGCACCCTGAGAGAGGGACCTGCACCCTGAGAGAGGGAACTGCACCCTGAGAGAGGGAACTGCACCCTGAGAGAGTGAACTGCACCCTGAGAGAGGGAACTGCACCCTGAGAGAGGGACCTGCACCCTGAGAGAGGGACCTGCACCCTGAGAGAGGGAACTGCACCCTGAGAGAGGGAACTGCACCCTGAGAGAGGGAACTGCACCCTGAGAGAGTGAACTGCACCCTGAGAGAGGGACCTGCACCCTGAGAGAGGGAACTGCACCCTGAGAGAGGGAACTGCACCCTGAGAGAGTGAAATGCACCCTGAGAGAGGGAACTGCACCCTGAGAGAGGGAACTGCACCCTGAGAGAGAGAACTGCACCCTGAGAGAGGGAACTGCACCCTGAGAGAGATAACTGCACCCTGAGAGAGGGAACTGCACCCTGAGAGAGATAACTGCACCCTGAGAGAGGGAGAACTGCACCCTGAGAGAGAGAACTGCACCCTGAGAGAGGGAACTGCACCCTGAGAGAGAGAACTGCACCCTGAGAGAGAGAGAACTGCACCCTGAGAGAGGGAACTGCACCCTGAGAGAGAGAACTGCACCCTGAGAGAGAACTGCACCCTGAGAGAGGGAACTGCACCCTGAGAGAGAGAACTGCACCCTGAGAGAGGGAACTTCACCCTGAGTGAGAGAACTGCACCCTGAGAGAGGGAACTGCACCCTGAGAGAGAGAACTGCACCCTGAGAGAGAGAACTGCACCCTGAGAGAGAGAACTGCACCCTGAGAGAGGGAACTGCACCCTGAGAGAGGGAACTGCACCCTGAGAGAGAGAACTGCACCCTGAGAGATAATTGCACCCTGAGAGAGAGAACTGCACCCTGAGAGAGAACTGCACCCTGAGAGGGAACTGCACCCTGAGAGAGAGAACTGCACCCTGAGAGAGAACTGCACCCTGAGAGAGAGAACTGCACCCTGAGAGAGAACTGCACCCTGAGAGGGAACTGCACCCTGAGAGGGAACTGCACCCTGAGAGAGAGAACTGCACCCTGAGAGAGAACTGCACCCTGAGAGAGAGAACTGCACCCTGAGAGAGAGAACTGCACCCTGAGAGAGAACTGCACCCTGAGAGAGGGAACTGCACCCTGAGAGAGGGAACTGCACCCTGAGAGAGAGAACTGCACCCTGAGAGAGAGAACTGCACCCTGAGAGAGAGAACTGTACCCTGAGAGAGAGAACTGCACCCTGAGAGAGGGAACTGCACCCTGAGAGAGAACTGCACCCTGAGAGAGAGAACTGCACCCTGAGAGAGGGAACTGCACCCTGAGAGAGAGAACTGCACCCTGAGAGAGGGAACTGCACCCTGAGAGAGGGAACTGCACCCTGAGAGAGGGAACTGCACCCTGAGATAGAGAACTGCACCCTGAGAGAGGGAACTGCACCCTGAGAGAGAGAACTGCACCCTGAGAGAGGGAACTGCACACTGAGAGAGGGAACTGCACCCTGAGATAGAGAACTGCACCCTGAGAGAGGGAACTGCACCCTGAGAGAGAGAACTGCACCCTGAGAGAGGGAACTGCACCCTGAGAGAGAGAACTGCACCCTGAGAGAGAACTGCACCCTGAGAGAGGGAACTGCACCCTGAGAGAGATAACTGCACCCTGAGAGAGAACTGCACCCTGAGAGAGAGAACTGCACCCTGAGAGAGAACTGCACACTGAGAGAGGGAACTGCACCCTGAGAGAGAGAACTGAGAGAGGGAACTGCACCCTGAGAGAGGGAACTGCACCCTGAGAGAGAGAACTGCACCCTGAGAGAGAGAACTGCACCCTGAGAGAGTGAACTGCACCCTGAGAGAGGGAACTGCACCCTGAGAGAGGGAACTGCACCCTGAGAGAGAGAACTGCACCCTGAGAGAGGGAACTGCACCCTGAGAGAGTGAACTGCACCCTGAGAGAGGGAACTGCACCCTGAGAGAGGGAACTGCACCCTGAGAGAGAGAACTGCACCCTGAGAGAGGGAACTGCACCCTGAGAGAGATAACTGCACCCTGAGAGAGGGAACTGCACCCTGAGAGAGATAACTGCACCCTGAGAGAGGGAGAACTGCACCCTGAGAGAGAGAACTGCACCCTGAGAGAGGGAGAACTGCACCCTGAGAGAGAGAACTGCACCCTGAGAGAGGGAACTGCACCCTGAGAGAGGGAACTGCACCCTGAGAGAGAGAACTGCACCCTGAGAGAGGGAACTGCACCCTGAGAGAGAACTGCACCCTGAGAGAGAACTGCACCCTGAGAGAGAGAACTGCACCCTGAGAGAGAGAACTGCACCCTGAGAGAGAGAACTGCACCCTGAGAGAGAGAACTGCACCATGAGAGAGAGAACTGCACCCTGAGAGAGGGAACTGCACCCTGAGAGAGAGAACTGCACCATGAGAGAGAGAACTGCACCCCGAGAGAGAGAACTGCACCCTGAGAGAGGGAACTGCACCCTGAGAGAGAGAACTGCACCCTGAGAGAGAGAACTGCACCCTGAGAGAGAACTGCACCCTGAGAGAGAACTGCACCCTGAGAGAGAGAGAACTGTACCCTGAGAGAGAGAACTGCACCCTGAGAGAGAGAACTGCACCCTGAGAGAGAGAACTGCACCCTGAGAGAGGGAACTGCACCCTGAGAGAGAGAACTGCACCCTGAGAGAGAACTGCACCCTGAGAGAGGGAACTGCACCCTGAGAGAGGGAACTGCACCCTGAGAGAGATAACTGCACCCTGAGAGAGAGAACTGCACCCTGAGAGAGGGAACTGCACCCTGAGAGAGATAACTGCACCCTGAGAGAGAGAACTGTACCCTGAGAGAGGGAACTGCACCCTGAGAGAGAGAACTGCACCCTGAGAGAGGGAACTGCACCCTGAGAGAAAGAACTGCACCCTGAGAGAGAGAACTGCACCCTGAGAGAGGGAACTGCACCCTGAGAGAGAGAACTGCACCCTGAGAGAGGGAACTGCACCCTGAGAGAGGGAACTGTACCCTGAGAGAGAGAACTGCACCCTGAGAGAGAGAACTGCACCCTGAGAGAGGGAACTGCACCCTGAGAGAGGGAACTGCACCCTGAGAGAGAGAACTGCACCCTGAGAGAGAGAACTGCACCCTGAGAGAGGGAACTGCACCCTGAGAGAGAGAACTGGGCTCTGAGAGAGAGAACTGCACCCTGAGAGAGAGAACTGCACCCTGAGAGAGAGAACTGCACCCTGAGAGAGAACTGCACCCTGAGAGAGGGAACTGCACCCTGAGAGAGAGAACTGCACCCTGAGAGAGGGATCTGCACCCTGAGAGAGGGAACTGCACCCTGAGAGAGAGAACTGCACCCTGAGAGAGAGAACTGCACCCTGAGAGAGGGAACTGCACCCTGAGAGAGAGAACTGCACCCTGAGAGAGGGAACTGCACCCTAAGAGAGAGAACTGCACCCTGAGAGATAACTGCACCCTGAGAGAGAGAACTGCACCCTGAGAGAGAGAACTGCACCCCGAGAGAGGGAACTGCACCCTGAGAGAGAGAACTGCACCCTGAGAGAGAGAACTGCACCCTGAGAGAGGGAACTGCACCCTGAGAGAGAGAACTGCACCCTGAGAGAGGGAACTGCACCCTGAGAGAGTGAACTGCACCCTGAGAGAGGGAACTGCACCCTGAGAGAGGGAACTGCACCCTGAGAGAGGGAACTGCACCCTGAGAGAGAGAACTGCACCCTGAGAGAGAGAACTGCACCCTGAGAGAGGGAACTGCACCCTGAGAGAGATAACTGCACCCTGAGAGAGGGAACTGCACCCTGAGAGAGATAACTGCACCCTGAGAGAGGGAGAACTGCACCCTGAGAGAGAGAACTGCACCCTGAGAGAGGGAGAACTGCACCCTGAGAGAGAGAACTGCACCCTGAGAGAGGGAACTGCACCCTGAGAGAGGGAACTGCACCCTGAGAGAGAGAACTGCACCCTGAGAGAGGGAACTGCACCCTGAGAGAGAACTGCACCCTGAGAGAGAACTGCACCCTGAGAGAGAGAACTGCACCCTGAGAGAGAGAACTGCACCCTGAGAGAGAGAACTGCACCCTGAGAGAGAGAACTGCACCATGAGAGAGAGAACTGCACCCTGAGAGAGGGAACTGCACCCTGAGAGAGAGAACTGCACCATGAGAGAGAGAACTGCACCCTGAGAGAGAAAACTGCACCCTGAGAGAGGGAACTGCACCCTGAGAGAGAGAACTGCACCCTGAGAGAGAGAACTGCACCCTGAGAGAGAGAACTGCACCCTGAGAGAGAACTGCACCCTGAGAGAGAGAGAACTGTACCCTGAGAGAGAGAACTGCACCCTGAGAGAGAGAACTGCACCCTGAGAGAGAGAACTGCACCCTGAGAGAGGGAACTGCACCCTGAGAGAGAGAACTGCACCCTGAGAGAGAACTGCACCCTGAGAGAGGGAACTGCACCCTGAGAGAGGGAACTGCACCCTGAGAGAGAGAACTGCACCCTGAGAGAGAGAACTGCACCCTGAGAGAGAGAACTGTACCCTGAGAGAGGGAACTGCACCCTGAGAGAGGGAACTGCACCCTGAGAGAGAGAACTGCACCCTGAGAGAGAACTGCACCCTGAGAGGGAACTGCACCCTGAGAGAGAGAACTGCACCCTGAGAGAGAACTGCACCCTGAGAGAGAGAACTGCACCCTGAGAGAGAACTGCACCCTGTGAGGGAACTGCACCCTGAGAGGGAACTGCACCCTGAGAGAGAGAACTGCACCCTGAGAGAGAACTGCACCCTGAGAGAGAGAACTGCACCCTGAGAGAGAGAACTGCACCCTGAGAGAGGGAACTGCACCCTGAGAGAGGGAACTGCACCCTGATAGAGAACTGCACCCTGAGAGAGGGAACTGCACCCTGAGAGAGAGAACTGCACCCTGAGAGAGGGAGAACTGCACCCTGAGAGAGAGAACTGCACCCTGAGAGAGAGAACTGCACCCTGAGAGAGGGAACTGCACCCTGAGAGAGAACTGCACCCTGAGAGAGGGAACTGCACCCTGAGAGAGAGAACTGCACCCTGAGAGAGAACTGCACCCTGAGAGAGAGAACTGCACCCTGAGAGAGGGAACTGCACCCCGAGAGAGAGAACTGCACCCTGAGAGAGGGAACTTCACCCTGAGTGAGAGAACTGCACCCTGAGAGAGGGAACTGCACCCTGAGAGAGAGAACTGCACCCTGAGAGAGATAACTGCACCCTGAGAGAGAGAACTGCACCCTGAGAGAGGGAACTGCACCCTGAGAGAGGGAACTGCACCCTGAGAGAGAGAACTGCACCCTGAGAGATAATTGCACCCTGAGAGAGGGAACTGCACCCTGAGAGAGGGAACTGCACCCTGAGAGAGAGAACTGCACCCTGAGAGAGAACTGCACCCTGAGAGAGAGAACTGCACCCTGAGAGAGAGAACTGCACCCTGAGAGAGAACTGCACCCTGAGAGAGGGAACTGCACCCTGAGAGAGAGAACTGCACCCTGAGAGAGAGAACTGCACCCTGAGAGAGAGAACTGTACCCTGAGAGAGAGAACTGCACCCTGAGAGAGGGAACTGCACCCTGAGAGAGAACTGCACCCTGAGAGAGGGAACTGCACCCTGAGAGAGGGAACTGCACCCTGAGAGAGAGAACTGCACCCTGAGAGAGAGAACTGCACCCTGAGAGAGGGAACTGCACCCTGAGAGAGATAACTGCACCCTGAGAGAGGGAACTGCACCCTGAGAGAGGGAACTGCACCCTGAGAGAGGGAACTGCACCCTGAGAGAGAGAACTGCACCCTGAGAGAGTGAACTGCACCCTGAGAGAGGGAACTGCACCCTGAGAGAGGGAACTGCACCCTGAGAGAGAGAACTGCACCCTGAGAGAGAACTGCACCCTGAGAGAGGGAACTGCACCCTGAGAGAGGGACCTGCACCCTGAGAGAGGGACCTGCACCCTGAGAGAGGGAACTGCACCCTGAGAGAGGGAACTGCACCCTGAGAGAGTGAACTGCACCCTGAGAGAGGGAACTGCACCCTGAGAGAGGGACCTGCACCCTGAGAGAGGGACCTGCACCCTGAGAGAGGGAACTGCACCCTGAGAGAGGGAACTGCACCCTGAGAGAGGGAACTGCACCCTGAGAGAGTGAACTGCACCCTGAGAGAGGGACCTGCACCCTGAGAGAGGGAACTGCACCCTGAGAGAGGGAACTGCACCCTGAGAGAGTGAAATGCACCCTGAGAGAGGGAACTGCACCCTGAGAGAGGGAACTGCACCCTGAGAGAGAGAACTGCACCCTGAGAGAGGGAACTGCACCCTGAGAGAGATAACTGCACCCTGAGAGAGGGAACTGCACCCTGAGAGAGATAACTGCACCCTGAGAGAGGGAGAACTGCACCCTGAGAGAGAGAACTGCACCCTGAGAGAGGGAACTGCACCCTGAGAGAGAGAACTGCACCCTGAGAGAGAGAGAACTGCACCCTGAGAGAGGGAACTGCACCCTGAGAGAGAGAACTGCACCCTGAGAGAGAACTGCACCCTGAGAGAGGGAACTGCACCCTGAGAGAGAGAACTGCACCCTGAGAGAGGGAACTTCACCCTGAGTGAGAGAACTGCACCCTGAGAGAGGGAACTGCACCCTGAGAGAGAGAACTGCACCCTGAGAGAGAGAACTGCACCCTGAGAGAGAGAACTGCACCCTGAGAGAGGGAACTGCACCCTGAGAGAGGGAACTGCACCCTGAGAGAGAGAACTGCACCCTGAGAGATAATTGCACCCTGAGAGAGAGAACTGCACCCTGAGAGAGAACTGCACCCTGAGAGGGAACTGCACCCTGAGAGAGAGAACTGCACCCTGAGAGAGAACTGCACCCTGAGAGAGAGAACTGCACCCTGAGAGAGAACTGCACCCTGAGAGGGAACTGCACCCTGAGAGGGAACTGCACCCTGAGAGAGAGAACTGCACCCTGAGAGAGAACTGCACCCTGAGAGAGAGAACTGCACCCTGAGAGAGAGAACTGCACCCTGAGAGAGAACTGCACCCTGAGAGAGGGAACTGCACCCTGAGAGAGGGAACTGCACCCTGAGAGAGAGAACTGCACCCTGAGAGAGAGAACTGCACCCTGAGAGAGAGAACTGTACCCTGAGAGAGAGAACTGCACCCTGAGAGAGGGAACTGCACCCTGAGAGAGAACTGCACCCTGAGAGAGAGAACTGCACCCTGAGAGAGGGAACTGCACCCTGAGAGAGAGAACTGCACCCTGAGAGAGGGAACTGCACCCTGAGAGAGGGAACTGCACCCTGAGAGAGGGAACTGCACCCTGAGATAGAGAACTGCACCCTGAGAGAGGGAACTGCACCCTGAGAGAGAGAACTGCACCCTGAGAGAGGGAACTGCACACTGAGAGAGGGAACTGCACCCTGAGATAGAGAACTGCACCCTGAGAGAGGGAACTGCACCCTGAGAGAGAGAACTGCACCCTGAGAGAGGGAACTGCACCCTGAGAGAGAGAACTGCACCCTGAGAGAGAACTGCACCCTGAGAGAGGGAACTGCACCCTGAGAGAGATAACTGCACCCTGAGAGAGAACTGCACCCTGAGAGAGAGAACTGCACCCTGAGAGAGAACTGCACACTGAGAGAGGGAACTGCACCCTGAGAGAGAGAACTGAGAGAGGGAACTGCACCCTGAGAGAGGGAACTGCACCCTGAGAGAGAGAACTGCACCCTGAGAGAGAGAACTGCACCCTGAGAGAGTGAACTGCACCCTGAGAGAGGGAACTGCACCCTGAGAGAGGGAACTGCACCCTGAGAGAGAGAACTGCACCCTGAGAGAGGGAACTGCACCCTGAGAGAGTGAACTGCACCCTGAGAGAGGGAACTGCACCCTGAGAGAGGGAACTGCACCCTGAGAGAGAGAACTGCACCCTGAGAGAGGGAACTGCACCCTGAGAGAGATAACTGCACCCTGAGAGAGGGAACTGCACCCTGAGAGAGATAACTGCACCCTGAGAGAGGGAGAACTGCACCCTGAGAGAGAGAACTGCACCCTGAGAGAGGGAGAACTGCACCCTGAGAGAGAGAACTGCACCCTGAGAGAGGGAACTGCACCCTGAGAGAGGGAACTGCACCCTGAGAGAGAGAACTGCACCCTGAGAGAGGGAACTGCACCCTGAGAGAGAACTGCACCCTGAGAGAGAACTGCACCCTGAGAGAGAGAACTGCACCCTGAGAGAGAGAACTGCACCCTGAGAGAGAGAACTGCACCCTGAGAGAGAGAACTGCACCATGAGAGAGAGAACTGCACCCTGAGAGAGGGAACTGCACCCTGAGAGAGAGAACTGCACCATGAGAGAGAGAACTGCACCCCGAGAGAGAGAACTGCACCCTGAGAGAGGGAACTGCACCCTGAGAGAGAGAACTGCACCCTGAGAGAGAGAACTGCACCCTGAGAGAGAACTGCACCCTGAGAGAGAACTGCACCCTGAGAGAGAGAGAACTGTACCCTGAGAGAGAGAACTGCACCCTGAGAGAGAGAACTGCACCCTGAGAGAGAGAACTGCACCCTGAGAGAGGGAACTGCACCCTGAGAGAGAGAACTGCACCCTGAGAGAGAACTGCACCCTGAGAGAGGGAACTGCACCCTGAGAGAGGGAACTGCACCCTGAGAGAGAGAACTGCACCCTGAGAGAGAGAACTGCACCCTGAGAGAGGGAACTGCACCCTGAGAGAGAGAACTGCACCCTGAGAGAGAGAACTGTACCCTGAGAGAGGGAACTGCACCCTGAGAGAGAGAACTGCACCCTGAGAGAGGGAACTGCACCCTGAGAGAAAGAACTGCACCCTGAGAGAGAGAACTGCACCCTGAGAGAGGGAACTGCACCCTGAGAGAGAGAACTGCACCCTGAGAGAGGGAACTGCACCCTGAGAGAGGGAACTGTACCCTGAGAGAGAGAACTGCACCCTGAGAGAGAGAACTGCACCCTGAGAGAGGGAACTGCACCCTGAGAGAGGGAACTGCACCCTGAGAGAGAGAACTGCACCCTGAGAGAGAGAACTGCACCCTGAGAGAGGGAACTGCACCCTGAGAGAGAGAACTGGGCTCTGAGAGAGAGAACTGCACCCTGAGAGAGAGAACTGCACCCTGAGAGAGAGAACTGCACCCTGAGAGAGAACTGCACCCTGAGAGAGGGAACTGCACCCTGAGAGAGAGAACTGCACCCTGAGAGAGGGATCTGCACCCTGAGAGAGGGAACTGCACCCTGAGAGAGAGAACTGCACCCTGAGAGAGAGAACTGCACCCTGAGAGAGGGAACTGCACCCTGAGAGAGAGAACTGCACCCTGAGAGAGGGAACTGCACCCTAAGAGAGAGAACTGCACCCTGAGAGATAACTGCACCCTGAGAGAGAGAACTGCACCCTGAGAGAGAGAACTGCACCCCGAGAGAGGGAACTGCACCCTGAGAGAGAGAACTGCACCCTGAGAGAGAGAACTGCACCCTGAGAGAGGGAACTGCACCCTGAGAGAGAGAACTGCACCCTGAGAGAGGGAACTGCACCCTGAGAGAGTGAACTGCACCCTGAGAGAGGGAACTGCACCCTGAGAGAGGGAACTGCACCCTGAGAGAGGGAACTGCACCCTGAGAGAGAGAACTGCACCCTGAGAGAGGGAACTGCACCCTGAGAGAGGGAACTGCACCCTGAGAGAGGGAACTGCACCCTGAGAGAGAGAACTGCACACTGAGAGAGGGAACTGCACCCTGAGACAGTGAACTGCACCCTGAGAGAGGGAACTGCACCCTGAGAGAGGGAACTGCACCCTGAGAGAGGGAACTGCACCCTGAGAGAGAGAACTGCACCCTGAGAGAGGGAACTGCACCCTGAGAGAGAGAACTGCACCCTGAGAGAGGGAACTGCACCCTGAGAGAGAGAACTGCACCCTGAGAGAGGGAGAACTGCACCCTGAGAGAGAGAACTGCACCCTGAGAGAGGGAGAACTGCACCCTGAGAGAGAGAACTGCACCCTGAGAGAGGGAACTGCACCCTGAGAGAGGGAACTGCACCCTGAGAGAGGGAACTGCACCCTGAGAGAGGGAACTGCACCCTGAGAGAGGGAACTGCACCCTGAGAGAGAGAACTGCACCCTGAGAGAGGGAACTGCACCCTGAGAGAGAACTGCACCCTGAGAGAGGGAACTGCACCCTGAGAGAGGGAACTGCACCCTGATAGAGAACTGCACCCTGAGAGAGGGAACTGCACCCTGAGAGAGAGAACTGCACCCTGAGAGAGAGAACTGCACCCTGAGAGAGAGAACTGCACCCTGAGAGAGAGAACTGCACCCTGAGTGAGAGAACTGCACCCTGAGAGAGAGAACTGCACCCTGAGAGAGAGAACTGCACCCTGAGAGAGGGAACTGCACCCTGAGAGAGAGAACTGCACCCTGAGAGAGGGAACTGCACCCTGAGAGAGAGAACTGCACCCTGAGAGAGAACTGCACCCTGAGAGAGAGAACTGCACCCTGAGAGAGGGAACTGCACCCTGAGAGAGGGAACTGCACCCTGAGAGAGAGAACTGCACCCTGAGAGAGAGAACTGCACCCTGAGTGAGAGAACTGCACCCTGAGAGAGGGAACTGTACCCTGAGAGAGAGAACTGCACCCTGAGAGAGAGAACTGCACCCTGAGAGAGATAACTGCACCCTGAGAGAGGGAACTGCACCCTGAGAGAGAGAACTGCACCCTGAGAGAGAGAACTGCACCCTGAGAGAGAGAACTGCACCCTGAGAGAGGGAACTGCACCCTGAGAGAGAGAACTGCACCCTGAGAGAGGGAACTGCACCCTGAGAGAGAGAACTGCACCCTGAGAGAGAATTGCACCCTGAGAGAAGGAACTGCACCCTGAGAGAGGGAACTGCACCCTGAGAGAGAGAACTGCACCCTGAGAGAGAACTGCACCCTGAGAGAGAACTGCACCCTGAGAGAGGGAACTGCACCCTGAGAGAGGGAACTGCACCCTGAGAGAGAGAACTGCACCCTGAGAGAGAGAACTGCACCCTGAGAGAGAGAACTGTACCCTGAGAGAGAGAACTGCACCCTGAGAGAGAGAACTGCAACCTGAGAGAGAGAACTGCACCCTGAGAGAGAGAACTGCACCCTGAGAGAGGGAACTGCACCCTGAGAGAGGGAACTGCACCCTGAGAGAGGGAACTGCACCCTGAGAGAGGGAACTGCACCCTGAGAGAGGGAACTGCACCCTGAGAGAGAACTGCACCCTGAGAGAGGGAACTGCACCCTGAGAGAGAGAACTGCACCCTGAGAGAGGGAGAACTGCACCCTGAGAGAGAGAACTGCACCCTGAGAGAGGGAGAACTGCACCCTGAGAGAGAGAACTGCACCCTGAGAGAGGGAACTGCACCCTGAGAGAGGGAACTGCACCCTGAGAGAGGGAACTGCACCCTGAAAGAGGGAACTGCACCCTGAGAGAGGGAACTGCACCCTGAGAGAGGGAACTGCACCCTGAGAGAGGGAACTGCACCCTGAGAGAGGGAACTGCACCCTGAGAAAGGGAACTGCACCCTGAGAGAGGGAACTGTACCCTGAGAGAGAGAACTGCACCCTGAGAGAGGGAACTGCACCCTGAGAGAGAGAACTGCACCCTGAGAGAGGGAACTGCACCCTGAGAGAGGGAACTGCACCCTGATAGAGAACTGCACCCTGAGAGAGGGAACTGCACCCTGAGAGAGATAACTGCACCCTGAGAGAGGGAGAACTGCACCCTGAGAGAGAGAACTGCACCCTGAGAGAGAGAACTGCACCCTGAGAGAGGGAACTGCACCCTGAGAGAGAGAACTGCACCCTGAGAGAGGGAACTGCACCCTGAGAGAGAGAACTGCACCCTGAGAGAGAACTGCACCCTGAGAGAGAGAACTGCACCCTGAGAGAGGGAACTGCACCCTGAGAGAGAGAACTGCACACTGAGAGAGAGAACTGCACCCTGAGAGAGAACTGCACCCTGAGAGAGGGAATTGCACCCTGAGAGAGAGAACTGCACCCTGAGAGATAATTGCACCCTGAGAGAGGGAACTGCACCCTGAGAGAGGGAACTGCACCCTGAGAGAGAACTGCACCCTGAGAGAGAGAACTGCACCCTGAGAGAGAGAACTGCACCCTGAGAGAGAACTGCACCCTGAGAGAGGGAACTGCACCCTGAGAGAGGGAACTGCACCCTGAGAGAGAGAACTGCACCCTGAGAGAGAGAACTGCACCCTGAGAGAGGGAACTGCACCCTGAGAGAGAGAACTGCACCCTGAGAGAGAGAACTGTACCCTGAGAGAGAGAACTGCACCCTGAGAGAGGGAACTGCACCCTGAGAGAGAACTGCACCCTGAGAGAGGGAACTGCACCCTGAGAGAGGGAACTGCACCCTGAGAGAGAGAACTGCACCCTGAGAGAGAGAACTGCACCCTGAGAGAGGGAACTGCACCCTGAGAGAGAGAACTGCACCCTGAGAGAGAGAACTGCACCCTGAGAGAGGGAACTGCACCCTGAGAGAGAGAACTGCACCCTGAGAGAGGGAACTGCACCCTGAGAGAGGGAACTGCACCCTGAGAGAGGGAACTGCACCATGAGATAGAGAACTGCACCCTGAGAGAGGGAACTGCACCCTGAGAGAGAGAACTGCACACTGAGAGAGAGAACTGAGAGAGGGAACTGCACCCTGAGAGAGGGAACTGCACCCTGAGAGAGAGAACTGCACCCTGAGAGAGAGAACTGCACCCTGAGAGAGTGAACTGCACCCTGAGAGAGGGAACTGCACCCTGAGAGAGGGAACTGCACCCTGAGAGAGAGAACTGCACCCTGAGAGAGGGAACTGCACCCTGAGAGAGTGAACTGCACCCTGAGAGAGGGAACTGCACCCTGAGAGAGGGAACTGCACCCTGATTGAGAGAACTGCACCCTGAGAGAGGGAACTGCACCCTGAGAGAGATAACTGCACCCTGAGAGAGGGAACTGCACCCTGAGAGAGATAACTGCACCCTGAGAGAGGGAGAACTGCACCCTGAGAGAGAGAACTGCACCCTGAGAGAGGGAGAACTGCACCCTGAGAGAGAGAACTGCACCCTGAGAGAGGGAACTGCACCCTGAGAGAGGGAACTGCACCCTGAGAGAGGTAACTGCACCCTGAGAGAGAGAACTGCACCCTGAGAGAGGGAACTGCACCCTGAGAGAGGGAACTGCACCCTGAGAGAGAGAACTGCACCCTGAGAGAGGGAACTGCACCCTGAGAGAGAGAACTGCACCCTGAGAGATGGAACTGCACCATGAGAGAGAGAACTGCACCCTGAGAGAGAGAACTGCACCCTGAGAGAGGGAGAACTGCACCCTGAGAGAGAGAACTGCACCCTGAGAGAGGGAACTGCACCCTGAGAGAGAACACTGCACCCTGAGAGAGAACTGCACCCTGAGAGAGGGAACTGCACCCTGAGAAAGGGAACTGCACCCTGAGAGAGAACACTGCACCCTGAGAGAGAACTGCACCCTGAGAGGGAACTGCACCCCGAGAGAGAGAACTGCACCCTGAGAGAGGGAACTGCACCCTGAGAGAGGGAACTGCACCCTGAGAGAGGGAACTGCACCCTGAGAGAGTGAACTGCACCCTGAGAGAGGGAACTGCAACCTGAGAGAGGGAACTGCACCCTGAGAGAGGGAACTGCACCCTGAGAGAGAGAACTGCACCCTGAGAGAGGGAACTGCACCCTGAGAGAGAGAACTGCACCCTGAGAGAGGGAACTGCACCCTGAGAGAGAGAACTGCACCCTGAGAGAGGGAACTGCACCCTGAGAGAGAGAACTGCACCCTGAGAGAGAACTGCACCCTGAGAGAGGGAACTGCACCCTGAGAGAGAGAACTGCACCCTGAGAGAGGGAACTGCACCCTGAGAGAGGGAACTGCACCCTGAGAGAGAGAACTGCACCCTGAGAGAGGGAACTGCACCCTGAGAGAGTGAACTGCACCCTGAGAGAGGGAACTGCACCCTGAGAGAGGGAACTGCACCCTGAGAGAGGGAACTGCACCCTGAGAGAGAGAACTGCACCCTGAGAGAGGGAACTGCACCCTGAGAGAGAGAACTGCACCCTGAGAGAGGGAACTGCACCCTGAGAGAGGGAACTGCACCCTGAGAGAGGGAACTGCACCCTGAAAGAGAGAACTGCACCCTGAGAGAGGGAACTGCACCCTGAGAGAGAGAACTGCACCCTGAGAGAGGGAACTGCACCCTGAGAGAGGGAACTGCACCCTGAGAGAGGGAACTGCACCCTGAGAGAGAGAACTGCACCCTGAGAGAGGCAGAACTGCACCCTGAGAGAGAGAACTGCACCCTGAGAGAGAGAACTGCACCCTGAGAGAGGGAACTGCACCCTGAGAGAGAGAACTGCACCCTGAGAGAGGGAACTGCACCCTGAGAGAGAGAACTGCACCCTGAGAGAGAACTGCACCCTGAGAGAGAGAACTGCACCCTGAGAGAGGGAACTGCACCCTGAGAGAGAGAACTGCACCCTGAGATAGGGAACTGCACCCTGAGTGAGAGAACTGCACCCTGAGAGAGGGAACTGCACCCTGAGAGAGAGAACTGCACCCTGAGAGAGAGAACTGCACCCTGAGAGAGGGAGAACTGCACCCTGAGAGAGAGAACTGCACCCTGAGAGAGGGAGAACTGCACCCTGAGAGAGAGAACTGCACCCTGAGAGAGGGAACTGCACCCTGAGAGAGAGAACTGCACCCTGAGAGAGAGAACTGCACCCTGAGAGAGGGAACTGCACCCTGAGAGAGAGAACTGCACCCTGAGAGAGGGAACTGCACCCTGAGAGAGGGAACTGCACCCTGAGAGAGGGAACTGCACCCTGAGAGAGGGAACTGCACCCTGAGAGAGAGAACTGCACCCTGAGAGAGGGAACTGCACCCTGAGAGAGGGAACTGCACCCTGAGAGAGAACTGCACCCTGAGAGAGGGAACTGCACCATGAGAGAGAGAGAACTGTACCCTGAGAGAGAGAGAACTGCACCCTGAGAGAGGGAACTGCACCCTGAGAGAGAGAACTGCACCCTGAGAGATGGAACTGCACCATGAGAGAGAGAACTGCACCCTGAGAGAGAGAACTGCACCCTGAGAGAGGGAGAACTGCACCCTGAGAGAGAGAACTGCACCCTGAGAGAGGGAACTGCACCCTGAGAGAGAACACTGCACCCTGAGAGAGAACTGCACCCTGAGAGAGGGAACTGCACCCTGAGAGAGGGAACTGCACCCTGAGAGAGAACACTGCACCCTGAGAGAGAACTGCACCCTGAGAGGGAACTGCACCCTGAGAGAGAGAACTGCACCCTGAGAGAGAACTGCACCCTGAGAGAGAACTGCACCCTGAGAGAGGGAACTGCACCCTGAGAGAGAGAACTGCACCCTGAGAGAGAGAACTGCACCCTGAGAGAGGGAACTGCACCCTGAGAGAGGGAACTGCACCCCGAGAGAGGGAACTGCACCCTGAGAGAGAGAACTGCACCCTGAGAGAGGGAACTGCACCCTGAGAGAGAGAACTGCACCCTGAGAGAGGGAACTGCACCCTGAGAGAGAACTGCACCCTGAGAGAGAACTGCACCCTGAGAGAGAGAACTGCACCCTGAGAGAGAGAACTGCACCCTGAGAGAGAGAACTGCACCCTGAGAGAGGGAACTGCACCCTGAGAGAGAGAACTGCACCCTGAGAGAGAGAACTGCACCCTGAGAGAGAGAACTGCGCCCTGAGAGAGAGAACTGCGTCCTGAGAGAGAGAACTGCACCCTGAGAGAGAGAACTGCACCCTGAGAGAGAGAACTGCACCATGAGAGAGAGAACTGCACCCTGAGAGAGGGAACTGCACCCTGAGAGAGAGAACTGCACCATGAGAGAGAGAACTGCACCCTGAGAGAGAGAACTGCACCCTGAGAGAGGGAACTGAACCCTGAGAGAGAGAACTGCACCCTGAGAGAGAGAACTGCACCCTGAGAGAGAGAACTGCACCCTGAGAGAGGGAACTGCACCCTGAGAGAGAGAACTGCACCCTGAGAGAGGGAACTGCACCCTGAGAGAGGGAACTGCACCCTGAGAGAGGGAACTGCACCCTGAGATAGAGAACTGCACCCTGAGAGAGGGAACTGCACCCTGAGAGAGAGAACTGCACACTGAGAGAGAGAACTGAGAGAGGGAACTGCACCCTGAGAGAGGGAACTGCACCCTGAGAGAGAGAACTGCACCCTGAGAGAGAGAACTGCACCCTGAGAGAGTGAACTGCACCCTGAGAGAAGGAACTGCACCCTGAGAGAGGGAACTGCACCCTGAGAGAGAGAACTGCACCCTGAGAGAGGGAACTGCACCCTGAGAGAGTGAACTGCACCCTGAGAGAGGGAACTGCACCCTGAGAGAGGGAACTGCACCCTGAGAGAGGGAACTGCACCCTGAGAGAGAGAACTGCACCCTGAGAGAGGGAACTGCACCCTGAGAGAGAGAACTGCACCCTGAGAGAGAGAACTGCACCCTGAGAGAGGGAGAACTGCACCCTGAGAGAGAGAACTGCACCCTGAGAGAGGGAGAACTGCACCCTGAGAGAGAGAACTGCACCCTGAGAGAGGGAACTGCACCCTGAGAGAGGGAACTGCACCCTGAGAGAGGGAACTGCACCCTGAGAGAGGGAACTGCACCCTGATAGAGAACTGCACCCTGAGAGAGGGAACTGCACCCTGAGAGAGAGAACTGCACCCTGAGAGAGGCAGAACTGCACCCTGAGAGAGAGAACTGCACCCTGAGAGAGAGAACTGCACCATGAGAGAGGGAACTGCACCCTGAGAGAGAGAACTGCACCCTGAGAGAGTGAACTGCACCCTGAGAGAGGGAACTGCACCCTGAGAGAGGGAACTGCACCCTGAGAGAGAGAACTGCACCCTGAGAGAGGGAACTGCACCCTGAGAGAGTGAACTGCACCCTGAGAGAGGGAACTGCACCCTGAGAGAGGGAACTGCACCCTGAGAGAGGGAACTGCACCCTGAGAGAGAGAACTGCACCCTGAGAGAGGGAACTGCACCCTGAGAGAGAGAACTGCACCCTGAGAGAGGGAGAACTGCACCCTGAGAGAGAGAACTGCACCCTGAGAGAGGGAGAACTGCACCCTGAGAGAGAGAACTGCACCCTGAGAGAGGGAACTGCACCCTGAGAGAGGGAACTGCACCCTGAGAGAGGGAACTGCACCCTGATAGAGAACTGCACCCTGAGAGAGGGAACTGCACCCTGAGAGAGAGAACTGCACCCTGAGAGAGGCAGAACTGCACCCTGAGAGAGAGAACTGCACCCTGAGAGAGAGAACTGCACCATGAGAGAGGGAACTGCACCCTGAGAGAGAGAACTGCACCCTGAGAGAGGGAACTGCACCCTGAGAGAGAGAACTGCACCCTGAGAGATGGAACTGCACCATGAGAGAGAGAACTGCACCCTGAGAGAGAGAACTGCACCCTGAGAGAGGGAGAACTGCACCCTGAGAGAGAGAACTGCACCCTGAGAGAGGGAACTGCACCCTGAGAGAGAACACTGCACCCTGAGAGAGAACTGCACCCTGAGAGAGGGAACTGCACCCTGAGAGAGGGAACTGCACCCTGAGAGAGAACACTGCACCCTGAGAGAGAACTGCACCCTGAGAGGGAACTGCACCCCGAGAGAGAGAACTGCACCCTGAGAGAGGGAACTGCACCCTGAGAGAGGGAACTGCACCCTGAGAGAGGGAACTGCACCCTGAGAGAGGGAACTGCACCCTGAGAGAGAACACTGCACCCTGAGAGAGAACTGCACCCTGAGAGGGAACTGCACCCCGAGAGAGAGAACTGCACCCTGAGAGAGGGAACTGCACCCTGAGAGAGGGAACTGCACCCTGAGAGAGGGAACTGCACCCTGAGAGAGAGAACTGCACCCTGAGAGAGGGAACTGCACCCTGAGAGGGAACTGCACCCTGAGAGAGTGAACTGCACCCTGAGAGAGGGAACTGCACCCTGAGAGAGAACTGCACCCTGAGAGAGAGAACTGCACCCTGAGAGAGAGAACTGCACCCTGAGAGAGAGAACTGCACCCTGAGAGAGAGAACTGCACCCTGAGAGAGAGAACTGCACCATGAGAGAGAGAACTGCACCCTGAGAGAGAACTGCACCCTGAGAGAGGGAACTGCACCCTGAGAGAGGGAACTGCACCATGAGAGAGAGAACTGCACCCTGAGAGAGGGAACTGCAACCTGAGAGAGGGAACTGCACCCTGAGAGAGGGAACTGCACCCTGAGAGAGAGAACTGCACCCTGAGAGAGGGAACTGCACCCTGAGAGAGAGAACTGCACCCTGAGAGAGGGAACTGCACCCTGAGAGAGAGAACTGCACCCTGAGAGAGGGAACTGCACCCTGAGAGAGAGAACTGCACCCTGAGAGAGAACTGCACCCTGAGAGAGGGAACTGCACCCTGAGAGAGAGAACTGCACCCTGAGAGAGGGAACTGCACCCTGAGAGAGGGAACTGCACCCTGAGAGAGGGAACTGCACCCTGAGAGAGAGAACTGCACCCTGAGAGAGGGAACTGCACCCTGAGAGAGTGAACTGCACCCTGAGAGAGGGAACTGCACCCTGAGAGAGGGAACTGCACCCTGAGAGAGGGAACTGCACCCTGAGAGAGAGAACTGCACCCTGAGAGAGGGAACTGCACCCTGAGAGAGAACTGCACCCTGAGAGAGGGAGAACTGCACCCTGAGAGAGAGAACTGCACCCTGAGAGAGGGAGAACTGCACCCTGAGAGAGAGAACTGCACCCTGAGAGAGGGAACTGCACCCTGAGAGAGGGAACTGCACCCTGAGAGAGGGAACTGCACCCTGAGAGAGGGAACTGCACCCTGATAGAGAACTGCACCCTGAGAGAGGGAACTGCACCCTGAGAGAGAGAACTGCACCCTGAGAGAGGCAGAACTGCACCCTGAGAGAGAGAATTGCACCCTGAGAGAGAGAACTGCACCCTGAGAGAGGGAACTGCACCCTGAGAGAGAGAACTGCACCCTGAGAGAGGGAACTGCACCCTGAGAGAGAGAACTGCACCCTGAGAGAGAACTGCACCCTGAGAGAGAGAACTGCACCCTGAGAGAGGGAACTGCACCCTGAGAGAGAGAACTGCACCCTGAGATAGGGAACTGCACCCTGAGTGAGAGAACTGCACCCTGAGAGAGGGAACTGCACCCTGAGAGAGAGAACTGCACCCTGAGAGAGAGAACTGCACCCTGAGAGAGGGAGAACTGCACCCTGAGAGAGAGAACTGCACCCTGAGAGAGGGAGAACTGCACCCTGAGAGAGAGAACTGCACCCTGAGAGAGGGAACTGCACCCTGAGAGAGAGAACTGCACCCTGAGAGAGAGAACTGCACCCTGAGAGAGGGAACTGCACCCTGAGAGAGATAACTGCACCCTGAGAGAGGGAACTGCACCCTGAGAGAGGGAACTGCACCCTGAGAGAGGGAACTGCACCCTGAGAGAGGGAACTGCACCCTGATAGAGAGAACTGCACCCTGAGAGAGGGAACTGCACCCTGAGAGAGAGAACTGCACCCTGAGAGAGGGAACTGCACCCTGAGAGAGAGAACTGCACCCTGAGAGATGGAACTGCACCATGAGAGAGAGAACTGCACCCTGAGAGAGAGAACTGCACCCTGAGAGAGGGAGAACTGCACCCTGAGAGAGAGAACTGCACCCTGAGAGAGGGAACTGCACCCTGAGAGAGAACACTGCACCCTGAGAGAGAACTGCACCCTGAGAGAGGGAACTGCACCTTGAGAGAGGGAACTGCACCCTGAGAGAGAACACTGCACCCTGAGAGAGAACTGCACCCTGAGAGGGAACTGCACCCTGAGAGAGAGAACTGCACCCTGAGAGAGAACTGCACACTGAGAGAGAACTGCACCCTGAGAGAGGGAACTGCACCCTGAGAGAGAGAACTGCACCCTGAGAGAGAACTGCACCCTGAGAGGGAACTGCACCCTGAGAGAGGGAACTGCACCCTGAGAGAGGGAACTGCACCCTGAGAGAGGGAACTGCACCCTGAGAGAGGGAACTGCACCCTGAGAGAGAGAACTGCACCCTGAGAGAGAGAACTGCACCCTGAGAGAGAGAACTGCACCCTGAGAGATGGAACTGCACCATGAGAGAGAGAACTGCACCCTGAGAGAGAGAACTGCACCCTGAGAGAGAGAACTGCACCCTGAGAGAGAGAACTGCACCATGAGAGAGAGAACTGCACCCTGAGAGAGAACTGCACCCTGAGAGAGAGAACTGCACCATGAGAGAGAGAACTGCACCCTGAGAGAGAACTGCACCCTGAGAGAGGGAACTGCACCCTGAGAGAGGGAACTGCACCCTGAGAGAGGGAACTGCACCCTGAGAGAGAGAACTGCACCCTGAGAGAGGGAACTGCACCCTGAGAGAGAGAACTGCACCCTGAGAGAGGGAACTGCACCCTGATAGAGAACTGCACCCTGAGAGAGGGAACTGCACCCTGAGAGAGAGAACTGCACCCTGAGAGAGGCAGAACTGCACCCTGATAGAGAGAACTGCACCCTGAGAGAGGGAACTGCACCCTGAGAGAGAGAACTGCACCCTGAGAGAGGGAACTGCACCCTGAGAGAGAGAACTGCACCCTGAGAGATGGAACTGCACCATGAGAGAGAGAACTGCACCCTGAGAGAGAGAACTGCACCCTGAGAGAGGGAGAACTGCACCCTGAGAGAGAGAACTGCACCCTGAGAGAGGGAACTGCACCCTGAGAGAGAACACTGCACCCTGAGAGAGAACTGCACCCTGAGAGAGGGAACTGCACCCTGAGAGAGGGAACTGCACCCTGAGAGAGAACACTGCACCCTGAGAGAGAACTGCACCCTGAGAGGGAACTGCACCCTGAGAGAGAGAACTGCACCCTGAGAGAGAACTGCACACTGAGAGAGAACTGCACCCTGAGAGAGGGAACTGCACCCTGAGAGAGAGAACTGCACCCTGAGAGAGAACTGCACCCTGAGAGGGAACTGCACCCTGAGAGAGGGAACTGCACCCTGAGAGAGGGAACTGCACCCTGAGAGAGGGAACTGCACCCTGAGAGAGGGAACTGCACCCTGAGAGAGAGAACTGCACCCTGAGAGAGAGAACTGCACCCTGAGAGAGAGAACTGCACCCTGAGAGATGGAACTGCACCATGAGAGAGAGAACTGCACCCTGAGAGAGAGAACTGCACCCTGAGAGAGAGAACTGCACCCTGAGAGAGATAACTGCACCATGAGAGAGAGAACTGCACCCTGAGAGAGAACTGCACCCTGAGAGAGAGAACTGCACCATGAGAGAGAGAACTGCACCCTGAGAGAGAACTGCACCCTGAGAGAGGGAACTGCACCCTGAGAGAGGGAACTGCACCCTGAGAGAGGGAACTGCACCCTGAGAGAGAGAACTGCACCCTGAGAGAGGGAACTGCACCCTGAGAGAGAGAACTGCACCCTGAGAGAGGGAACTGCACCCTGATAGAGAACTGCACCCTGAGAGAGGGAACTGCACCCTGAGAGAGAGAACTGCACCCTGAGAGAGGCAGAACTGCACCCTGAGAGAGAGAACTGCACCCTGAGAGAGAGAACTGCACCATAAGAGAGGGAACTGCACCCTGAGAGAGAGAACTGCACCCTGAGAGAGGGAACTGCACCCTGAGAGAGAGAACTGCACCCTGAGAGATGGAACTGCACCATGAGAGAGAGAACTGCACCCTGAGAGAGAGAACTGCACCCTGAGAGAGGGAGAACTGCACCCTGAGAGAGAGAACTGCACCCTGAGAGAGGGAACTGCACCCTGAGAGAGAACACTGCACCCTGAGAGAGAACTGCACCCTGAGAGAGGGAACTGCACCCTGAGAGAGGGAACTGCACCCTGAGAGAGAACACTGCACCCTGAGAGATAACTGCACCCTGAGAGGGAACTGCACCCCGAGAGAGAGAACTGCACCCTGAGAGAGGGAACTGCACCCTGAGAGAGGGAACTGCACCCTGAGAGAGGGAACTGCACCCTGAGAGAGAGAACTGCACCCTGAGAGAGGGAACTGCACCCTGAGAGGGAACTGCACCCTGAGAGAGTGAACTGCACCCTGAGAGAGGGAACTGCACCCTGAGAGAGAACTGCACCATGAGAGAGAGAACTGCACCCTGAGAGAGAAAACTGCACCCTGAGAGAGAGAACTGCACCCTGAGAGAGAGAACTGCACCCTGAGAGAGAGAACTGCACCATGAGAGAGAGAACTGCACCCTGAGAGAGAACTGCACCCTGAGAGAGGGAACTGCACCCTGAGAGAGGGAACTGCACCCTGAGAGAGGGAACTGCACCCTGAGAGAGAGAACTGCACCCTGAGAGAGGGAACTGCACCCTGAGAGAGAGAACTGCACCCTGAGAGATGGAACTGCACCATGAGAGAGAGAACTGCACCCTGAGAGAGAGAACTGCACCCTGAGAGAGGGAGAACTGCACCCTGAGAGAGAGAACTGCACCCTGAGAGAGGGAACTGCACCCTGAGAGAGAACACTGCACCCTGAGAGAGAACTGCACCCTGAGAGAGGGAACTGCACCCTGAGAGAGGGAACTGCACCCTGAGAGAGAACACTGCACCCTGAGAGAGAACTGCACCCTGAGAGGGAACTG
>NW_028173225.1:27500-30005 GCF_963971535.1 Notolepis coatsorum | reverse complement strand
GCAGTTAGAACGAGCACCCCCCTCCTCCCCTCCTATCTCCTCTACACTCCCCTCCTCCTCCTCTCCTCTCTCCCCCTCCTCCTCTCCCCTCCTCTCTCCTCCCCATCTGTTTGATTCACTTGAGCCTAGTTTCCTCTTCTGGAGCCCAGTGAGGGACTGGGAGACACATGTTACTGACCAGACACTCTATATCAGTGATGTCCTGTTTACTGCAGAGTGGAGGGACTGGGAGACACATGTTACTGACCAGACACTCTATATCAGTGATGTCCGTTTACTGCAGAGTGGAGGGACTGGGAGGACCCATGTTACTGACCAGACACTCTATATCAGTGATGGCTGTTTACTGCAGAGTGGAGGGACTGGGAGACGGTGACCCATGTTACTGACCAGACACTCTATATCAGTGATGGCTGTTTACTGCAGAGTGGAGGGACTGGAGACGGTGACCCATGTTACTGACCAGACACTCTATATCAGTGATAGCTGTTTACTGCAGAGTGGAGGGACTGGGAGACCCATGTTACTGACCAGACACTCTATATCAGTGATGGCTGTTTACTGCAGAGTGGAGGGACTGGGAGACCCATGTTACTGACCAGACACTCTGTATCAGTGATGGCTGTTTACTGCAGAGTGGAGGGACTGGGGAGACCCATGTTACTGACCAGACACTCTATATCAGTGATGGCTGTTTACTGCAGAGTGGAGGGACTGGGAGACCCATGTTACTGACCAGACACTCTGTATCAGTGATGGCTGTTTACTGCAGAGTGGAGGGACTGGGAGACCCTTGTTACTGACCAGACACTCTATATCAGTGATGGCTGTTTACTGCTGAGTGGAGGGACTGGGAGACCCATGTTACTGACCAGACACTCTATATCAGTGATGGCTGTTTACTGCAGAGCAGGAGGGACTGGGAGACCCATGTTACTGACCAGACACTCTGTATCAGTGATGGCTGTTTACTGCAGAGTGGAGGGACTGGGAGACCCATGTTACTGACCAGACACTCTGTATCAGTGATGGCTGTTTACTGCAGAGTCGGAGGGACTGGGAGACCCATGTTACTGACCAGACACTATATATCAGTGATGTCTGTTTACTGCAGAGTGGAGGGACTGGGAGACCCCATGTTACTGACCAGACACTCTGTATCAGTGATGGCTGTTTACTGCAGAGTGGAGGGACTGGGAGACCCATGTTACTGACCAGACACTCTATATCAGTGATGACTGTTTACTGCAGAGTGGAGGGACTAGGAGACCCATGTTACTGACCAGACACTCTATATCAGTGATGACTGTTTACTGCAGAGTGGAGGGACTAGGAGACCCATGTTACTGACCTGACACTCTATATCAGTGATGACTGTTTACTGCAGAGTGGAGGGACTGGGAGACCCATGTTACTGACCAGACACTCTGTATCAGTGATGGCTGTTACTGCAGAGTGGAGGGACTGGGAGACCCATATTACTGACCAGACACTCTGTATCAGTGATGGCTGTTTACTGCAGAGTGGAGGGACTGGGAGACCCATGTTACTGACCAGACACTGTAGAGCTATTTCTAACACGTGTCTGTGAACAAAAACATACGACTTCGAGCCCCTTTTAATGTGAGATGGGAGACTCCACAGTCTAACGCAATTGTGAAGCGATTTGTGTGGTGCTAGAAAAACACTACAGAAATGCATTTATTTTCTGTCCTTCCTTCCTTCCTTCCTTCCTTCCTTCCTTCCTTCCTTCCTCCCTCCCTCCCCTCCCACCCTCCCTCCCTCCCTCCCTCCCACCCTCCCTCCCTCCCTCCCTCCCTCCCTCCCTCCCAACCTCCATGTGAGATGGATCACCCCGGCAGCAGATGAGTGTTAGCAGCAGCCTAGTTTCCTCTTCTGGAGCCCAGCGGAGGGAAACTCCTTCTCATTTATAATTGAAGGGAATACATTCTCGCCCCCAAAACGACACTGTGTGTCTGTGATTCATTTGACGTGAACACTGTACCAGAGACAGATGGCCACCCTGTTGCACCGCTAATTAAATACAAACAAATGCTTCTGTCTTCAGCATCTCCACCTGGCACAGTGCCCTCTCTCTCTGTATATACACCTGGCACAGTGCCCTCTCTCTCTGTATATACAGGATGGGGTGTTTCCTCGTCCCGCCTCAGCAGCACCCACAGACTCTTCTGCCAATCAAACAACACCGGCCTTATGTCATTTAGATCAGTGGTTCTCAACTGGTCTAGCCTCGGGACCCAACATTTTCCTTAGTCATTAAGTCGTGACCCCACATTTTTTAACCACTATGATTTATTAAAAAAAGATTTTTGCAGTAATACACAATCTTTCATGCACTGTTAAAAACATGAAATAAACACAAAAAAGGGCAACAAAAGTGCAACTAGGGCTAAAAACACAACGAAATGAAATAAAAGAATAATAATAAATAATATATCCTTCTTAGCAGACTTCTTAGCTTAACATCCCAGGGAACTAATGGGA
>NW_028173225.1:0-22500 GCF_963971535.1 Notolepis coatsorum | reverse complement strand
CCAAGGTCTCCAGAGCTCACACAGGCTTACCAAGCAAGCAGGGCCCACCACCCTGCCAGGGCCCGCCTCTCGGCCACCCTGGGTGGGCAAAGATGGACTAGGGACAGGCTACGGATGACAAGACAGACAGCAGAAAGGAACACAAAGAGCCAAAGGTGCAAATTAAACAACGGAAAACAGAGACACGACACATTGAAGCACGAGGAAGAAGAAGAGCAACACATATTTTGACCTCTCTCTCAAACCCCGCCCCCTCGTCTTTCCACCATCCTCCAATCACAAACGGTTGCCTTGAGGAAACGACGGGAGGATTGGAGGATCAAGAAAAGAGGGAGGGGTTTGAGATCGGTCCACTGAACAAACGGACTGATTGGTGGATGTTAAACATTTTGAAGGAAGAAGAATTACAGCTCTTTAAAAAATACTTAAATTGACAAAAATATATACACTTTTCAACCCCACAGGCAAATCTGATGGAAGACCCTGTTGGGTTAAAAGGTTGCTTTTTTTTTAAGTCAATAAAGTATTTTCACAAGTACATTGATCCTGCAGCTGGGCTAACAAACGTAAAGGATCTAACACATTATGGTCACGACCAGGGATGTCCCGATCAAGTTTTTTTGCTCCCGATCCGATCCCGATCATGTGATTTTGAGTATCTACTGATACCGATCTTTCCCGATCCGATCAAAAAAAAGAAAGAAAAAAAGTAAAAGATTATTTAAAAAAAAGTTGTATTCAACAAACATGACCATGTTCACGTCTTAAACTCATACTGAGGCCTTAGTTTTGGTTTTAAATTGCATATCATCATTCATTTATTTATTGTCAGACAGAGCAGAAGAATTTTGCCAAAACAAACCAATCGTATCCAGCTGCAGAACGGCAGACCAGCCACACTCTCAGACCCAAATACATTTCATTTGATTTAATTATACATCAAATGATTTATGTCAAGGATTGCAATGCCTCGCTTGAATGAAGTTAACTTTTCACCTGGATAACGTCAACATTCAGGGTGAATGTAATGTGAGAAATTGGGATTAAAAAAATAGAAAATAAAATGTAATTAGGGTCTGAGAGTGTGGCTGGTCTGCCGTTCTGCAGCTGGATACTATTGGTTTGTTTTGGCAAAATTCTTCTGCTCTGTGTGACAATAAATGAATGATGATATGCAATTTAAAACCAAAACTAAGGCATCAGTATGAGTTTAAGACGTGAACATGGTCATGTTTGTTGAAAAAAAAGAAAAAAGCTAAAAAAAAAAAGAAAAAAAAAGGCGATTTTTTTTGTTGATCCCGATCTTCGGAAAATCACGTGATCGGCCCCGATCACGATCACGTGATCGGATCGGGACATCCCTAGTCACGACACACTGGTAGAATGTCTCTTTACCTCTGACTGACGCTAGCTCAAGCTTGGTTAGTAGTTAGTAGCTGGGTGTGTATTGCTTCCATGTAGATATGAATTGTTGGCAGTGCCACCTTTAAGACCTTTTTAAGACTTAAATTCTGATGATTAAATCGAAGACTTTTTGAGACGTAAAATTCCCTGTTTAAGACTTTTTAAGAGCCAGCTTGGTTCTCACCCGTCTACCAGTACATGGGCAGTGTGGTGAAAGTAGTGTTAATTTTGACAGCTTTTTTTATTTTAGTTTTAGTCTTAGTCATGTGTCAAGTGCTCCTTTTTCGTTTTCATCATATTTAGTCACCTTCATTTATTTTTCGTTTAGTCAGTTTTAGTCAACTACAGGTCTGAGCATTTTAGTCTTAGTCAGTTTTATTCTCAATTTTGTCTTTTTTTGTTTGAGTCTAGATTTAGTTGCAGAAAACGGATGACATTTTTGTCTAGTTTTCGTTAATGAAAAAAAAATCATTTTATATTTGTATATTGTAAATAATGCAATTCTATTTATTCTTTACGTATAGTCTAGCCAAAACCCTATCAGCTGATTCACAATAAGTTCAGTAGAAGGCTAGACGCCAAATAGTAACCAAACATTCCTTGAAATGGTCAATAGATTCAGAAATAGTCAGACATGGAATGGAACATATTCTGATTTAAATTGCTTATATATATTTTTTAACCAACAAAGCAATAATAGGATAGTGTAAATAAATACACAGTACACACTGATTACAATTCTCACTGGGACCTACTGTACAAATTTCACACACGTCACACACACATTCCCTTTTGTCCGTCGAGTACAACCGTAGATCGCTGACGTCACTTTAAACTTAAAACTTAAAGGGGAACTATTTTACTATTTCTTTCACTATTTGGGAACTTTTACACAATTCCTGTGAGTCTATGGAACACCTCTGTAATATATATATTTTTTTTATTCATTGTTTTGTATTTCTAATCAAGTCCTCAAAAACAGCATTTTTCTACCTCAAGATCTCGAGCCGTTTTGAGCTGACTGTGTGGAGTGGGTACAGAACTGTGTGCAGCTCATCTTGTATCTCAACATTAACATGCAGCGGTGTCTCTCTGACATCACAAATCGCGCACATTTTCAAATGACTCAGTTCAGTGAGGGTGAATATTGTGAGAGGAGAATTGGAAGAATGCGCCAATATGAGAATTTTGAGACATAGATCATATTAATATAAGTTCACATAGCTAGGAAACAATGCTAAACACTCAAAAAGGCCATTTATAAGATAGTTCCCCTTTAAAATGGCGGCCTCCATCAGAGCATTCGGCTAACAACATTAGCTTAGCGAACCTGCCACCGCACTTCTATGTGCATAAAGTGTGCTAACAAAACATCACAGCCCCTAAGACTGGGAGCATTCTAACTCTACTGAGCATGTATCCAACATTATATGAAAAAAAATAAGTCATTATGATGTTTTAGTGCGCTTCAAGCGCTAAAGGGATTCATAACAACTAGCTATCGATTAGCCGGAAACGGAAATGCTGAAATAATAACGTGAATTAGACTAAAAGTTATAATTATTTTGTCTCATCTTGTTTTAGTCAACATAAATTAAGAGAGAATTCGTCATGGTTTTTGTAAAGTAAATTTTTGTGTCCTCAGATGTAGTCAACGATTATGCATAAATAATTTAGTCACGTTAGTGTCACATGATCTACATTAACGTGACGTCACGTCTCGTTGTCGTCGGGGGGAAAAGCTTTGTTGACGACCATATTTAGTCATTATTTTCGTTGACAAAATTAACACTCGGTGAAAGTAGCCGGGGATAAACATTCACTCTGTGTCGCGGCACGCTGCACCCGGTCTGCCACCCCGGGGGATAAACATTCACTGTGTCGCGGCACGCTGCATCCGGTCTGCCACCTCAGGGGGATAAACATTCACTCTGTGTCGCGGCACGCTGCATCCGGTCTGCCACCCCAGGGGGATAAACATTCACTCTGTGTCGCGGCACGCTGCATCAGGCCTTCCACCCCAGGGGGATAAACATTCACTCTGTGTCGCGGCACGCTGCATCAGGCCTTCCACCCCAGGGGGATAAACATTCACTCTGTGTCGCGGCACGCTGCATCAGGCCTTCCACCCCAGGGGGATAACACGCTGAATCAGGCCTTCCACCCCAGGGGATAAACATTCACTCTGTGTCGCGGCACGCTGCATCAGGCCTTCCACCCACCGCTGCCGACGGGGAAGCAAGAAACCAAACGCAGAGACTCGAGACAATAACTGTCACCGGAAGAACGGAGCGCTTGGGTTCTGAAGATCTGGCGGCCTGGCGACCCTATTTTTATAATTTTTTTTATTTAACCAGGAAGTCCCATTGAGATAAAAGATCCCTTTTTGTAAGTGTATGTGTAAGTGTAAGTGTAAGTGTAAGTGTAAGTGTAAGTGTAAGTGTATGTGTATGTGTAAGTGTAAGTGTAAGTGTAAGTGTAAGTGTATGTGTAAGTGTAAGTGTAAGTGTAAGTGTAAGTGTAAGTGTAAGTGTATGTGTAAGTGTATGTGTAAGTGTATGTGTATGTGTATGTGTATGTGTAAGTGTAAGTGTATGTGTATGTGTATGTGTATGTGTAAGTGTATGTGTAAGTGTAAGTGTAAGTGTATGTGTAAGTGTATGTGTATGTGTATGTGTAAGTGTAAGTGTATGTGTATGTGTAAGTGTAAGTGTATGTGTATGTGTATGTGTAAGTGTAAGTGTATGTGTAAGTGTATGTGTATGTGTAAGTGTAAGTGTATGTGTATGTGTATGTGTAAGTGTATGTGTAAGTGTATGTGTATGTGTATGTGTATGTGTATGTGTATGTGTATGTGTAAGTGTAAGTGTAAGTGTAAGTGTATGTGTATGCGTAAGCGTAAGTGTAAGTGTAAGTGTAAGTGTATGTGTATGTGTATGTGTATGTGTAAGTGTAAGTGTAAGTGTAAGTGTAAGTGTAAGTGTATGTGTATGTGTATGTGTATGTGTAAGTGTATGTGTATGTGTATGTGTATGTGTATGTGTAAGTGTAAGTGTAAGTGTATGTGTAAGTGTGTGTGTATGTGTATGTGTGTGTTTGTGTACGTCGTGTATGTGTAAGTGTATGTGTGTGTGTGTGTGTGTGTATGTGTGTGTAAGTGTATGTGTGTGTGTATGTGTATGTGTAAGTGTATGTGTATGTGTATGTGTATGTGTATGTGTAAGTGTATGTGTAAGTGTATGTGTAAGTGTGTGTGTATGTGTGTGTTTGTGTATGTGTATGTGTGTGTTTGTGTACGTCGTGTATGTGTAAGTGTATGTGTGTGTGTGTGTGTGTGTGTATGTGTGTGTAAGTGTATGTGTGTTTGTGTATGCGTGTGTATATGTGCTTATATTCTATCAGACAAAAACAATTGATACGGATGAATGAACTGATTAAAAGTCAAATCAGTCATATTGTAATTGTATCATAATTAATTATTATCAAATATGCTGCATCACCGCCCCCCCCCCCCCCCCCCCCCCCCCCCCCACACACACACACACACAGTTCATACTGATTGAGATTTGGTCGACTGACCCTTGATCCTGTATTTTTGCGAGAAATTCAGAAAGTGCTCGACTGTGTGAACATTCATGAAGCCAAAGTTATATCTTATATAATCTTATATTAGCAATTACTTGAAATGTAATTGTGTATCATTCCTGTGCAACGACTCATAGGATCTGTTTACCAAATAACAACCACACCCCTGTCTGCATATTATTAATTAAGGTGCTTAATTATACAGGCTGCCAACTCCTGCTGTACTACTGTAGCACTTAATTAAACAGTAAGAGACAGAGAGATACGTAGAGACAGATTTATAGAGAGACAGAGAGACAGATAGAGAGAGACAGATATACAGAGAGAGAGAGAAAGAGACAGAGAGAGACAGAGAGAGACAGAGAGAGACAGATTTACAGATACATATATATAGAGCCAGATAGACAGAGACACAGATAGATGGAGAGACATAGACAGATAGAGAGACAGATATATGTAGAGACATATAGATCCATAGAGAGAGAGAGAGAGACAGATACTGTAGATGGAGAGACAGATAGAGACAGAGAGATATAGACAGATATAGACATATATACAGAGACAGATAGAGACAGAGAGAGACAGATACATATAGACAGATATATAGAGACATAGACAGAGACAGACAGATAGACAGAGATAGAAAGATAGACAGAGAGAGAGGCAGAGAGACAGATACATAGAGAGAAATACAGAGATAGATATACAAAGACAGAGAGGCAGATACAGAGAGATAGGGAGACATAGAGAAGGATATACAAAGACAGAGATAAACTCATGAAAGATGCATTTCTGTTCAAAGTGTAAACATGCATTTCTATTCAAAAGGGGAAACATGCAGAAGGCCTATACTGTATATATATAATAATACAAACAATATATAAAATGGTAAATGGATGGCATTTATATAACAGCTTTTTATACAAAGCTCTTTACAACTTATGCCTCACAGTCATCCATCCATGCACACACGCTCACACCGATGGCGGAGGTGACCATGCAAGGTGCCAATTTGCTCGTTAAGTGCCTTGCTCAAGGACACTTCGACACGCTGCGGGGGGAGGAGACGTGTCGGAATCTAAACGGGGGACGTGCGGCTCAGGAGGTCGAGCGGTCGTCCGGTAATCAAAAGGTTCCCACCCCTGCAGGACTTATATAACAAGAGGTGCAAATCCAGAGCCTGCAGAATAATGAAGGACCCTCACCACCCCAACAACAGCCTGTTCAAGCTGCTGCGGTCAGGCAAACGCCTACGGACACACGTTGCAAGAAGAGAGAGACTCCGGCTCAGCTTCTTCCCCCAGGCCATCAGAACACTGAACACTGAACTCTCCACTCACAAGTACACATGAGCACACACACACACACACACACACACACACACACACACACACACACACACACACACACACACACACACACACACACACACACACACACACACACACACACACACACACACACACACACACACACACACACACACACACACACACACACGTCACACACACACACACACACACATGCACACACACACGCACGCACGCACACACACACTGCAACCACTTTAAACAAAATGTCACTTTAAATAATGGAAAAGTCACTTTAAAGGAAGGAGGTATTGTAATAGTAATATAGTTTAGATACATTAAGTATAAAAAAATTACGGAGTTGGGGGAGCTCCCGTAGCTCACCGCATATCTCGGCGCTATTTCTGCGTCGGGGAAAACCGTGCTCGTCACGGATCTGGGGTACACGAGTTCGATTCCCGGACCCGCCGTATTTTCTCAGAGTGTCTTCCCCTGCTCTACATCCCATTTCAACCTGTTTCTGTCGGTCATGCTTGACCAGAAAAAGCGATAAACGCTAAAAAATAAAGTAAAAAAAAAAAAAAAAAAAAAAAAGAGTTAAAATTGTAAATTGTATATTGTATAGTAGTGTACATAGGAACCAGTTTCTCAGGAACTTAGCGTGTCTTTTTTTTTTATCCTGCAAATATTATTGTGTCTTACCTATTTTTTTTCTATGTCGATTTAATTGGCATGACTACCCGCATTTCACTCTATGCCCTGGTATGTACTGTATGTGACAAATACACCTCTTGATTCTTGATTCCCGCTGTTCCCGGCAGCAAGACACTTAACTACTGTACTCCCGATGAGGGGGTGGGCCCCTTGTCGGTGTGTGAATGTGTGAATGTGAGGCGTGAGTTGTGAAGCGCTTTGGATAAAAGCCGTTATATAAATGCTGTCCGTTTACCATCGTTTCTTAAGTGCCTTTCATGGCCTCTCCGCGCGGCTGACAGTCACAACTCCTCGTCTGAACGCTGCAGGTACAGTAGGTGCATTATCGAGCCCCACGGGACGTCATTCTAACACATCCACCTCCCGCTGCTCTACAACACCAACACCACCACCGAACCACTTCCTCCTCCTCCTCCTCATCTGGCTTCCATTCACAGACCCCTCTGCCTCTCCCTCGTCATCTCCCTCTCCCTCTCCTGAAGAGCCAAAGACTCTAGCCGCCCAAACTACTGCCTCTTTGCACTGCTGCGGTCAGGCAAGCACACTAGTAAATATACAATGTACAGTACAGGTGATTAAACTGGAACCGCGTAGAGCTACAGTAAGCGCAAGCCAGTGTTGTAGTACAGTACGTCACACTGTAGTGATTCGCAGGACCCGTGACTCGACTTGGACTCGAGCATTGGCATAAGATATTGATGGCTAGTGCATTTGTTTGGCTATTGTGTCACAAATAGGGATGTCCGATGTTATCGGCCGATATTGGCATTAAAATGTGATATCGGAAATTATCGGTATCGGGTTTCAAAAAAAAATGAAATAATAATTTTTTTTTACATTTATTTAACCTTTATTTACCCAGGCAAGCAAGTAAAAAAAAATAAAAAAAATGGATATGTAATGTTATCGGTTGATATCGGTATCGGAAATTAAGAGTTGGACAATATCGGTATATCGGTATCGGTAAAAAAGCCAATATCGAACATCCCTAATCGCAAAGTAAATAAACTCTGTTTGAGATGGTGACACTGTGTCATTTATGTTTAATGTAGACCCTTTTTTATTTGTATGTCAGCTCTTTGACGGCCAGAGTGGAGTGGACTCAACCTCGATGACTTGGAGTCGGACTAGAGGGTAATGTGGACTGGACTCAGGCTCTTCTTTGGTGACTCGGACTCAAACACTGGGGACTCGAGACTCGACCTGGATGTTTAGTGACTCGACTACAGCACGGGTTCAGAAGCCCCCCCCCTGTGGACTCGTCCTCAAGTCAGGACACGGAACTAGGGCTGGGCGATTAATCGATTTTATCGATCAATTCGAATTTATGATTTAGGACGATAAAAAAAAATGAAAATCGATTTTCAAAATATATATATATATATATATATTTCTTTTTTCAAGAGTCACCTTTTATTTTACAAAAAGTGATGTTTGGTGAAAGTTAGATTTGCACTTTGTTAATCCCAATAGGGACATTCATTCTTGTTTGATGATCAAGAGGCACCTTTTATTTGTTTTAAGTGAAGTTTGGTGAAAAAGCAAGTTATTGCACTATTAATCCCAATAGGGACATTCATCTTTGTTTGATCAAGAGTACCCTTTTATATGTAATTTTTTTTAACATGAAGATTGGTGAAAGTTAGGTTTGCACTTCAATCCCAATAGGGAAATTCATCTTGGTTTGATCATGTTTTTGTGTCAAATAAAAACAAAGCTTATTTGAATGATTTCCTTGGCGTTTCTAGTTTTTAAGAGAGAAAAAAAATCAAATGTGTTGTGAAAAATTTATTAATTTTTAGGCCATATCGCCATGCGGCCCTACACGGAACACTGTTTGTTCCAGGCTTTCCACCTCAGTATCTTCTTTTAAATCACGTTTTACAAGACACACGCGCTTGCTTTCACTTAATTAGGTAATAAAAGAATACGAGAGTATTAGGCAGAGTTCTGTTTCAGCACAGGCTGCACAGCTCGGGCCAACATGTGACCAGGATCACTGTTCACACGTCGTCATGTCATCTGGCTGAGACTCTGTGTGGCCAGCTGCTCTAATGCTGGTGGAGGGTAAACCTTTTAGAAACTGTACACTCACCCAAGAACAGGGAGCGATGTATATATATAGAGAGAGAGAGAGAGAGAGAGAGAGAGAGAGAGAGAGAGAGAGAGGCTTTTCAATAATTAACAAACTGGGGCGGCTAGGTGGTGCAGTGGGCAAGGCGCTCACCACCAATGCAGGAGGCGCTGGGTTCGAGCCAGGGGGCGAAACTAGAGCCCGCCACCCGCCATTGGCGCTCAGTTTTTACGTTTGGCGCCTCCCACTGAGAGGTCTGCCCGCCGTGTGGCGGGCAATCAAATAGTCATGTGAAAACCGAAAATCATGATCCAATTCTGAGCGGAGTTCTCACTCGCTGTCTCAGCACAGACACGCAGCACATTGCTGCTCCTACCCCTCCTGCACCTGTTTCTGTATGCTGCTGCATGTAAACAGAGGCTATTGCCTCGGACAGTCACCGTGACTGACGTTAGTCTAGTCAGAGGGACCTCCATGAGCTAATGTTAGCTACCGTTACAAAATGACCCAGTCAACTATTCACTTTTAGTTTAATACATGAGGCATTGTGTAACGTTATCCAGCCGGCTAGCTACTGATAGCTCCCGACATCAACAACTGCTCCAGCAAGTGTCCAGTGCATAATACCTCCGTTGGCTAAGTAGCTCATGTTAGCCCACGTTAGCTCACTAGTCACTACGAAATGTCCCAGTAAACTAAATAGTTCAGAGGCGTTGCCCCAACGCCATCCAGCAGTAGCTACAGATAGCTCCTGACATCAATGTCCTACAACATGCGTATTCGAGCCCCTGGCTTACATCTCATGAGGGCTGCTGAATAGGGTCCAGCTGGAGCGCAGGAGAATCCTTTCATGCTGAATGTAGAGTTTAGGGTCCAGCTGCAGCGCCGGAGAATCCTTGCTGGAGCTGGAGGCCACTCGAGTATACACACAGACAGTGGAGCTGTTTGCAGACAGCGAGGTGGCGATGTCTCGCAGATAATACAACTACAAGTATGATTATATAATATATATATTTTATTAAAAATGTTATATATTTTATTAAAAATGTTATATAAAATAATTATTATTATTTTTTTAATCAAAAAAAAGTTGGCAGGTAAGAAATATGCTTGGCGGGTAGATTCTTCCCATCTACCCGCCACTGGCCGGTGAGTCAAAAAGTTAATTTCGTGCCCTGGTTCGAGCCCAGCTCTCCGCGTTGCTATCAGCTTGGCTGGTCGTTCATACTAATACAACTGGCCGTATTAGGGGGTGGGAAGCTGATGGGTGGGGATCAGACGTTGTGGACAGCGACTCCTACAGGTCGGTTGGTGCGCCTGCGCAGTAGAATCAGGAAGCGACCGGGGCGGCGTGCCCTCCAAACGCAGACCCTCGACGCTGAAAGATCGCGCTGTGCAGGTGAAAAGATGCGACGGCTGCTTCCTCGAGTACCGGAGGGGACACGTGCTATGTATGGCTTCGTCCACATTGCAGCCGGCTTGTGGGAGGCAAGAAACAGCGTTCGAGACAGGGGAGGGTAGAATTGGACGATACGAAATTGGGATGAGAGAAAAATAGAAAATGGGAGAAAAAGTAGATAAAAAAATAATAATAATTAACAAACTGCATCAGACTGTTTTGACTGTAGGCAGGCAGTAAAGTAGAGTAAAATGCTAACATTGTTGCTCACTTTCTCTCTCTTTCTTTCTTTCTTTCCTCCATCCCTCCACCTTTCTCTCGGTCCTTCCTCCATATCTCACTCTTCCCTCACTCTGGGCAGTGATCTGGTGACAGGAGTCCAGCTCTTCCCTGGCGTATATTTGCATATCTTGTGTGTCACAAATGTAACAGTACTGTATACCTGCTGTATGTCATGTATGTCATAAATGTCATGATAATATCTGTATGTTGCGTATGTCATAAATGGCATTATGAATTGAAAATGGGGGACCCTGATGTAAACAAGACGAAAGTCTTTCTCTGGTCTGCATCCCCTTAACAAGTGTGTGTATTGAGCTGTACTGTATTGTACACATTCTGCAATCTGTTAATAAAGTTTTCAATCAATCAATTCAATCAGCAGCGATATCAGCTTTCCAGACGAGGTGTTCATCACCCTCTCTCTCTCTCTCTCTCTCTCTGCTTCCCTCTAAACCGCATCCCTCCTTCCCTCGCGACCCCTCTTTCTTGCTCTCTCTCTCCACCTCTCTCCCTCATTCCCTCTAGACCTTTTTCTCTTTCCCTCCATTCTCTCTCTCTCCATTATTTGTATCACGCTCTCCATTATCTATATATCCCTTAATTATATCTTTCTCTCCATTATTTTTCTCTCTCTCCCGATTATCTTTCTCTCCCTCCATTCTCTCTCTCCATTCTCTCTTCATTCCACAATTCTCTCTCCCTCCATTATCTCCCTCTCTCTCTCTCTCCATTCTCTCCCTCTCTCTCTCTCCATTCTCTCCCCCTCCCCCCTCTCTCCCTCTATTCTCTCTCCCTCCATCATGAGTAATGAATGTGGTCTCTAATGTGTCTTCAGCATGTGTGTGTTGACACAGAGCACTCGACGGGCACTATGAGGACAGAATGGGCATATTTACCCTTTTAGAATATTAATATCGCTCATTACCTTCCGTCTCTGGGTGTGAAACGACCCCATCGCCATGCCGACGGTGTGAAGGAGAGCAATGTCCTCCTACAGGTCGCAACAGCTACGCGCGTGCATATTAGTCTCAGAGTGATTGGTCGTAAATATTCATGCTGGCGTATTACTGCTACAGTGAGGGTGCCCTTCTGAGAGGGCGGCACTGACTGAACCTGGTGAATCCAATGAGGGCGAGGGCGAGGGCGAGAGAGAGAGAGAGAGAGAGAGAGAGAGAGAGAGAGAGAGAGAGAGAGAGAGAGAGCAATAGAAAGAGAGAGCAATAGAAAGAGAGAGAGAGAGAGAGAGAGAGAGAGAGAGAGAGAGAGACAGATAGATAGATAGAGAGAGATGGATAGAGATAGAGACAGGGAGAGAGATGGATAGAGAGAGACAGATAGAGAGAGAGAGATATAGAGAGAGAGTAATAGAGAAGGAGAGATAGTGGAGGTTATATACACTGAGGTAATAAGGTACATGACATACTGACTGATGAGAACAATGAGAGAGAGAGAGTGGGTTAGTGAAGGGTGGTGTCTAGATCCCATGGCCCGGAAGGACGCTGGCTGTGATCTGGCAGCTGGGCCCCTCTGAACAGGTCTATAGTGTTGATTGTTCTATAGACTGTGTTGCTTGTTCTATAGACTGTGTTGCTTGTTCTATAGACTGTGTTGCTTGTTCTATAGACTTGTGTTGCTTGTTCTATAGACTGTGTTGCTTGTTCTATAGACTGTGTTGATTGTTCTATAGACTTGTGTTGCTTGTTCTATAGACTGTGTTGCTTGTTCTATAGACTGTGTTGCTTGTTCTATAGACTGTGTTGCTTGTTCTATAGACTGTGTTGCTTGTTCTATAGACTGTGTTGCTTGTTCTATAGACTGTGTTGCTTGTTCTATAGACTTGTGTTGCTTGTTCTATAGACTGTATTGCTTGTTCTATAGACTGTGTTGCTTGTTCTATAGACTGTGTTGCTTGTTCTATAGACTTGTGTTGCTTGTTCTATAGACTTGTGTTGCTTGTTCTATAGACTTGTGTTGCTTGTTCTATAGACTGTATTGCTTGTTCTATAGACTTGTGTTGCTTGTTCTATAGACTTGTGTTGCTTGTTCTATAGACTGTATTGCTTGTTCTATAGACATGTGTTGCTTGTTCTATAGACTTGTGTTGCTTGTTCTATAGACTGTATTGCTTGTTCTATAGACTGTGTTGCTTGTTCTATAGACTTGTGTTGCTTGTTCTATAGACTTGTGTTGCTTGTTCTATAGACTGTGTTGCTTGTTCTATAGACTTGTGTTGCTTGTTCTATAGACTTGTGTTGCTTGTTCTATAGACTTGTGTTGCTTGTTCTATAGACTGTGTTGCTTGTTCTATAGACTGTGTTGCTTGTTCTATAGACTGTGTTGCTTGTTCTATAGACTGTGTTGCTTGTTCTATAGACTGTGTTGCTTGTTCTATAGACTTGTGTTGCTTGTTCTATAGACTGTGTTGCTTGTTCTATAGACTTGTGTTGCTTGTTCTATAGACTGTGTTGCTTGTTCTATAGACTTGTGTTGCTTGTTCTATAGACTGTGTTGCTTGTTCTATAGACTTGTGTTGCTTGTTCTATAGACTTGTGTTGCTTGTTCTATAGACTGTATTGCTTGTTCTATAGACTGTGTTGCTTGTTCTATAGACTGTGTTGCTTGTTCTATAGACTGTATTGCTTGTTCTATAGACTGTGTTGCTTGTTCTATAGACTGTATTGCTTGTTCTATAGACATGTGTTGCTTGTTCTATAGACTGTGTTGCTTGTTCTATAGACTGTGTTGCTTGTTCTATAGACTGTGTTGCTTGTTCTATAGACTTGTGTTGCTTGTTCTATAGACTGTGTTGCTTGTTCTATAGACTGTGTTGCTTGTTCTATAGACTTGTGTTGCTTGTTCTATAGACTTGTGTTGCTTGTTCTATAGACTGTGTTGCTTGTTCTATAGACTTGTGTTGCTTGTTCTATAGACTTGTGTTGCTTGTTCTATAGACTGTGTTGCTTGTTCTATAGACTTGTGTTGCTTGTTATATAGACTGTGTTGCTTGTTCTATAGACTGTGTTGCTTGTTCTATAGACTGTGTTGCTTGTTCTATAGACTTGTGTTGCTTGTTCTATAGACATGTGTTGCTTGTTCTATAGACTGTGTTGCTTGTTCTATAGACTGTGTTGCTTGTTCTATAGACTGTGTTGCTTGTTCTATAGACTTGTGTTGCTTGTTCTATAGACTTGTGTTGCTTGTTCTATAGACTTGTGTTGCTTGTTCTATATACTTGTGTTGCTTGTTCTATAGACTGTGTTGCTTGTTCTATAGACTGTATTGCTTGTTCTATAGACTGTGTTGCTTGTTCTATAGACTTGTGTTGCTTGTTCTATAGACTGTGTTGCTTGTTCTATAGACATGTGTTGCTTGTTCTATAGACTGTGTTGCTTGTTCTATAGACTTGTGTTGCTTGTTCTATAGACTGTGTTGCTTGTTCTATAGACTTGTGTTGATTGTTCTATAGACTGTGTTGCTTGTTCTATAGACTTGTGTTGCTTGTTCTATAGACATGTGTTGCTTGTTCTATAGACTGTGTTGCTTGTTCTATAGACTTGTGTTGCTTGTTCTATAGACTTGTGTTGCTTGTTCTATATACTTGTGTTGATTGTTCTATAGACTTGTGTTGCTTGTTCTATAGACTTGTGTTGCTTGTTCTATAGACTTGTGTTGCTTGTTCTATAGACTGTGTTGCTTGTTCTATAGACTGTGTTGCTTGTTCTATAGACTGTGTTGCTTGTTCTATAGACTGTATTGCTTGTTCTATAGACTGTGTTGCTTGTTCTATAGACTGTGTTGCTTGTTCTATAGACTGTGTTGCTTGTTCTATAGACTTGTGTTGCTTGTTCTATAGACTTGTGTTGCTTGTTCTATAGACTGTGTTGCTTGTTCTATAGACTGTATTGCTTGTTCTATAGACTGTATTGCTTGTTCTATAGACTATTGCTTGTTCTATAGACTGTGTTGCTTGTTCTATAGACTTGTGTTGCTTGTTCTATAGACTGTATTGCTTGTTCTATAGACTTGTGTTGCTTGTTCTATAGACTTGTGTTGCTTGTTCTATAGACTGTGTTGCTTGTTCTATAGACTTGTGTTGCTTGTTCTATAGACTGTGTTGCTTGTTCTATAGACTTGTGTTGCTTGTTCTATAGACTGTGTTGCTTGTTCTATAGACTGTGTTGCTTGTTCTATAGACTTGTGTTGATTGTTCTATAGACTTGTGTTGCTTGTTCTATAGACATGTGTTGATTGTTCTATAGACTTGTGTTGCTTGTTCTATAGACTTGTGTTGCTTGTTCTATAGACTTGTGTTGCTTGTTCTATAGACTGTGTTGCTTGTTCTATAGACTTGTGTTGCTTGTTCTATAGACTTGTGTTGCTTGTTCTATAGACTGTGTTGCTTGTTCTATAGACCTGTGTTGCTTGTTCTATAGACTGTGTTGCTTGTTCTATAGACTGTATTGCTTGTTCTATAGACTGTGTTGCTTGTTCTATAGACTGTGTTGCTTGTTCTATAGACTGTATTGCTTGTTCTATAGACATGTGTTGCTTGTTCTATAGACTTATGATGTTTGTTCTATAGACTGTGTTGCTTGTTCTATAGACATATGTTGTTTGTTCTATAGACATGTGTTGCGTGTTCCACTCAGGAGTGATGTAGTGTGCAGTTACTGTTAAGTAGGGTTGTCAATGAATATTCTATATTCCAATTAATAATTGACTTATATATAATAATCGATATATATATTTTTTTTTATTGTGAAAAAAACAACAGCCCCCGATGGGCGTCGGCCTGACGGATAGGAGACACGCGACACCATTGAGCTGAACAACGTGCAAGTAATAATGAACAACAACAACAACAACAACAACCAGAAGACAGTGGTTTGCACTCTGAGCATCTCAAGCCCCGTCTTGGAAATATTGATTAACTTGTGGAACCTCGAGACAGCAAGCTACAGTATGTAAACTACAGCTGGAGTTCTAGCGTCAATAACGTAAGTGGCCTACTTTTCTGTTTTAGAACTTTATTGTAAATCGGCCCTCAGGGTAAAACGTTATTGAATAGAGAAAAAAGCGCCATGCAGGTCCCGTTTCATAACGTTAATTTGATCTCCCAGAGACAGCCCCCTTCCACCCCACGCACTGAGACAGAAGAGAGGATGTGTGTGTGTGTGTGTGTGTATGTGTGTGTGTGTGTGTGTGTGTGTGTGTGTGCGCGTGCGTGTGTTCGCCACACTATGAGCCTATGCTAAATTACAGGTAATCTCTCAGTGTTGTGCGTGAACCAACACCCAGTACTTTGCACCAATTATATATATATATAAGGGGTGAACTTGGGAGTTTTGAATTAATTTCTGCAAAAAAATAAAATAAACAAAGGTCCAGTACTGGAACGGTTCGGTACAGATACGTGTACCGTTACACCCCTACTAGTCAGCCCCCTACTACACTACTGTCACCCAGCACCAGAGCCCTCTCCTCTAGTCAGCCCCCTACTGTACCACTGTACCTCATGGAACAGCCTGCAGGACAGTAGACACTCTAGTTGGATCATATATTATGGGTCAGTTTAGAACTTTGACGACCAATCATGTCACCACAATACATAATTGTTTTTAAAGGGGAACTATTTTACTATTTCTTTCACTATTTGGACACTTTTACACAATTCATGCGAGTGTATGGAACACCTCTGTACGTTTTGTATTTCTAATCAAGTACTCAAAAACAGCATTTTTCTACCGCGAGATCTTAAAGGGGAACTCCACTTTTTTTGGAAATTAGCTTATTTAACATCTTCCCTGGAGTTAGACAAGAAGATACATACCTTTTTTGTCTCTGTGCGTGCATTTTAGCTTTGGGAATAGACGCTCCGTTAGCATAGCTTAGCTTCATCACTGGAAGTGAGGCAGGACAGTAGCCTTACAGTGCCTTACAGTGTATTGCAAGGTCTGACATTGACCAAACTTGATATGCATGACCTTGGTGGGCTCTAGGTCAACTCCTGAAAAGGGGGTCAATGTCAGACTTTGCAATCAAAAGTTAGGGGGCTAATAACCCTTGCCATAATTTCAGTGCGCCCCCTAACTTTTGATTGCAAGGTCTGACATTGACCCCCTTTTCAGGAGTTGACCTAGAGCCCACCAAGGTCATGCATATCAAGTTTGGTCAATGTCAGACCTTGCAATACACTGTAAGGCACTGTAAGGCTACTGTCCTGCCTCACTTCCAGTGATGAAGCTAAGCTATGCTAACGGAGCGTCTATTCCCAAAGCTAAAATGCACGCACAGAGACAAAAATGGTATGCATCTTCTTGTCTAACTCCAGGGAAGATGTTAAATAAGCTAATTTCCAAAAAAAGTGGAGTTCCCCTTTAAGCCGTTTTGAGCCTGGGCTCCAACCACTGTGTGGCCTGGTGCCAACTGCCACACCAACTGCCACATTATTATGCAGCTGAGAAATCTCTGACATCACAGATCAGCACATTTTCAGATGACTCAGTTCAGTGAGGGTGAATATTGTGAGAGGAGAATTGGAAGAATGCGCCAAAATATGAGAATTAGAGGAAACAATGCTAAACACTTAAAAATGCCATTTATAAGATAGTTCCCCTTTAAATGGTTTAAATGAAATTAAAAAAATATCTGAAATAAAAACTCTAACCCAGTAACTAACCTTCCTGTCCTGCACTTGTCCTAATAAACTAACCCACACTGTAGCACTCAACACTTTGATGAACATTGTTACTCAGCTGATAGAGTTGTGCCCTTCCTTCCTGATGACTTGTCGTACAGAACTTGTAAGTCGCTTTGGATAAAAGCGTTTCAGCTAAATGACTAAATGTAAAATGTAAATGTGAAGATTTTGTTAAATTGTTCCGATTGTCTGATGTTTCTGTATTTATTAACACACTTACATACGTAACATATCGTCGCCGGCGGGAGAAAACCTTGTAACTCCGAAAAAACCCAACTTTTCCGGAGATGAAAAAAACTGATTTGAGGGCGAATAGAGTTACGAGGTTTAGAAAGATGATCGGTTTACTGCTTTCCCATTGTGTAGACTTTGTAAAACCACACACACATGGAGGATGATCTACTGAGTTGTTTTATTAAATCAATCATTAAAAAAAACTGAGTTACAAAGTTTTCTTCTGCCAGCGACGGTATATATAACACTGTAAATTAGTTTAACTACTCAGTGTGTTTATTGAGTATAAATAAAGATTGAACGAATATCATGATTATAAGTAGGGATGCTCGATATTGACTTTTTTACCGATACCGATATACCGATATTGTCCAACTCTTAATTTCCGATACCAACCGATATCAACCGATACCGATATATGCAGGGTTCCCCCCCCCCAAAAAAATTGAATAATTTCAGGTAATTAACATTACATATCTCTTGTTGTGGAATTAACACAACATTATGCATACTTTTGACAATAAATAAAATCAGAATTTGTTCTTACTTGCTTGCCTGGGTAAATAAAGGTTATAGAAAAAAAAGAAAAAAAAAAAAGTAAAAAAAAAAATCTTTATTTTTTTTGAAAACCGATACAGATATTTTCCGATATCACATTTTAATGCCAATATCGGCCGATAATATCGGTAGGCCGATAATATCGGACATCCCTACTTTTTATACTTTTATGATTATAAATCAATCAAGGCGTCTCTATCAGGGTGCGTTTCAAATGATGCATAGTGTATATACGGTACCATGTCGTTGCGTCCGAAGAAGGTGTAGACGGCGTACAGGTAGTAGTCGAACAGCTGAGACACACAGTGGATGACGTCGAAGGAGATGGGCTTCAGAATGTTCATCATCTGCATGTACTTCCCTGGAGAGAGAGAGAGAGAGAGAGAGAGAGGGAGAGAGAGAGAGAGAGAGAGAGAGAGAGAGAGAGAGAGAGAGAGAGAGAGAGAGAGAGAGAGAGAGAGAGGGAGAGAGAGAGACATAGCGAGAGAGAGAGAGAGAGAGGGATAGGGAGAGAGAGAGAGAGGGAGAGGGAGAGATAGAGAGATAAAGGGAGAGGGAGAGGGAGAGGGAGAGAGAGAGAGACAGAGAGAGAGAGGGAGAGAGAGAGAGAGAGGGAGAGAGAGAGAGACATAGCGAGAGAGAGAGAGAGAGGGATAGGGGAGAGAGAGAGAGAGGGAGAGGGAGAGATAGAGAGATAAAGGTGATGTTCTGTGATGTTCGTCCATTGACTGAATACCTTTATACCCTATAACCTTTATACCTTTGAACACCTTTATATATATTTTTCATTGATTGAATACCCTTATACCTTATAACCTTTATACCTTATATAATTTTTGTACAAAATGCAATCATTCGCCATTAGTTGCTGGAACATACAGGGTCTTTGCTCTTCAACATACGGCCTTAAGAGTAGAGACTCAGATTTTTTACAGGCTATAACAAACAATGACCTCTTAATCCTAACTGAGACATGGTGCAGAGAAGATGTAGACACACACTGCCCTCCTCACTATAGAGAAGTCATTTTGCCATCGAATAAAACAAAACATATTAGTCAGGGCAGAGACTCAGGGGGATTGATAATTTGGTACAAATCACAACTCCACCAGTCAATACAGATTCTAAAAACCGGGAACAATCATATTTGGTTAAAACTAAATAAAGAAGTAATCCCCTCTCAGAGAGACCTATTTATCTGTGGAATTTACGTACCACCCACTGGGTCTCCATATTACTCAGACGACATCTTCTCCAACCTTGAATCAGAAATATGTCTTTACCAAAGTCAAGGTCATGTGCTTGTTTGCGGTGACTTCAACGCCCGAACGGGAACCCACCCTGATTTCACCAGTACACATGGAGACAATTTCATATCTGACCACACCATATGCAACCATGTAAACCAGTCCCCTAGAAATAACCATGACACTTTCCATAAACAAAAATGGAAAGGATTTATTACAGCTGTGTAGAGGACTGAGTCTCTACCTTGTCAATGGGCGTGTGAGAGGGGACTCACAAGGAAGGTACACTTACTGCTCACCCCTTGGCAGCAGCACAGTAGATTACATGATAACAGATCTGGATCCAGTATCCTTCAGTTCATTCACAGTCAAACCCCTGACCCCACTCTCCGACCACAGTCAGATCACTGCATACATGAAAAGAACTGAGTCGCTCAAAAATCCCCCTACACAGCCCAGTAAACTATACAACATCCCCAAATACTACAGATGGTCCCAGAACAGCATGCAGGACTACCAGAGAGCCATCGCCAGTGATGAGACACAATCACTGTTAGATACGTTCCTAGCCATGCCATACTCTAACAGTGTTGAAGGAGTAAACCTAGCTGTAGAACACATCAATTATATATTTGAAAGAACTGCAACAAAGTCCAAATTAAAACTATCAGGTAACAAACAGAGAAAAACTAAAAAGGACCAATGGTTTGACAAAGAATGTAAAGCTCTTAGAACACAGCTAAGAAAAATATCAAACCAGAAACACATAAACCCACAAAATGACACCCTACGCCTCCAATACTGTGAATCATTGAAACACTACAAAAAGACCATCAGAATTAAAAGGAACAATCACGTAAATAAACAATTGTGCAAAATAGAGGACTCTCTAAGCTCTAACTCCTTCTGGGACCACTGGAACTCATTGAATAAAGATAAGCCGGAAGAAATGGCTATCCAAGATGGGGATGTTTGGACAAACCACTTCACATCACTCTTTACAACTGTACCCCTAAATACAAAAACGGAAACCAGCCAGATATGTGAAAAATTACAAAAATGGGAAAATATCATAAAGGATAATCAAAACCCTTTAGACTTCCCAATCACAGAACAAGAGCTGAAATCAAAACTCCAGTGCCTTAAAGCTAGAAAGGCCTGTGGTACAGATGGCATATTAAATGAAATGATTAAACACAGCTCTGAAAAATTCCAATTGGCTATTTTAAAATTATTCAATTTGACACTAAATCTAGGCTATTTTCCTGATGTCTGGAATGAAGGACTCATAACCCCAATTTTCAAGAGTGGAGATAAACATGACCCAAAAAACTATAGGGGTATCTGTGTGACGAGTAATTTGGGCAAACTTCTATGTAGTATCATCAACACCAGACTCATAGAATTCCTTACAGAACACAGCGTTCTAAGTAAAAGCCAAATCGGATTCTTACCAAATTATCGTACCTCTGACCATATATACACTCTTAAAACCCTAATTGACATTCACGTAAAACAGAACAAAAACAAAATATATTCCTGCTTTGTCGATTTTGAAAAAGCCTTTGACTCAATTTGGCACAAAGGTCTTTTCTTCAAAATTCTAGAAAGTGGTGTTGGAGGAAATACATATGACTTGATCAAATCCATGTACACAAAAAACAGATGTGCTGTTAGAATTGGAAATAAAAGAACAAATTTCTTCACCCAGGGTCGCGGAGTCCGCCAGGGGTGCAATTTAAGCCCAACATTGTTCAATATATATATAAATGAATTAGCAAAGTTATTAGAACTTTCTACTGCACCCGGTCTGACTCTGCACGATACCAATGTAAAATTACTGATGTACGCAGATGATCTGGTTCTGCTGTCAGCCACTAAAGAGGGTCTACAACAGAACCTAGACATCCTCCACCAGTTCTGTCAGACATGGTCTCTGAACGTAAACATGAAGAAGACTAAAGTCATGATCTTTCAAAGGAGACACGAGTCTCAGAGTTCACATAATACATTTAAATTAGGCACACACATATTAGAAAACACAAAAAGCTACCCATATTTGGGATTGAAAATAAATCATAATGGAAACTTCAATATGGCTGTGAATGAATTGAAGGAGAAGGGAAGAAGGGCTTTTTATGCCATCAAAAGGAAAATTCCAATTGACATCCCAATTAGGACCTGGCTCAAAATTCTAAATTCCGTAATAAATCCAATAATATTATATGGCAGTGAAGTGTGGGGTCCATTAACTAACCAAGATTTCCCAAAATGGGAAAAACACCCATTAGAAGTACTGCATGCAGAATTGTGCAAAAACCTACTTAAGGTCCACAGACACACTGCCAATAATGCATGCAGGGCAGAACTCGGCCAATACCCCCTAATCATTCAAATTCAAAAGCGAGCCATAAAATTTTACACACACCTCCAATCAAGTGACCCCCACTCCTACCACTACAAAGCCCTTCAGAGCCAAGAGATGAACCCAGATAAGAGTCCCCTCTGCCAGCTAGTCAGAAATCTAATCTCTGCCCACAAATGCCTCAGGACAGATACCAAAAAATCTGGCCCAACCAAATAACCTCAAAACAAAAAGAAAACTATATAGAATATTGGAACAAATCAACCAAATCTCAAAGTAAATTAGAATTCTATTTGACCCTAAACAGAGAGTACACGGTGGCAGAATACCTGACCACTGTGAATGATATAAAATTAAGAAAGACATTGACACGGTACAGACTGAGTGGACATAGTCTAGCCATAGAAACAGGCCGTCACAGGCAGAACTGGCTGCCCAGAGAGGCCAGGCTGTGTTCACTTTGTCATCAGGGGGATGTTGAGACAGAACCTCACTTCCTACTATACTGTGAGAAATACAAGGATCTAAGAGAAGTTTTCTTTTATAAAATAAATAAAATTGATCCACAGTTTATCCATCTCCCTGATAATCAAAAGCTGTTATATATATGTGGGGAGAAAAGTCAGTG
>NW_028173226.1:17500-27426 GCF_963971535.1 Notolepis coatsorum | reverse complement strand
TGTGTTTGTGTGTGTGTGTGTGTGTGTGTGTAAAGTCAGGATTTCCCGTCTTATTATAATAATGCAGGACTTTGGAGAGGTCTTTATTTGGCACGCAGTGACACACATGCGATGGGCGGCACACACACACACATGCAATTGTTAGTTCGCGAATGTGATTGAGTCTCTGCACTTGACCCATCCCGTCGTCCTTCCCCCAAGGGCAGCCGGGAGCAGATAGGGGCGTCGGCGGGGTACCGCGCCCGGGGACCAATCCAAGTGCTCCTGCCCGTCTTCGTCAGGGACACGACAGCGTTAGCGATCTGTTGTTGTGCATGTTTTTCCACTGGGTGGGAAACCCCTGCGAGCACGGGGAGAGAACATGCAAACTCCACACAGAAAGGCCTGGGAGACGCGGAAACCTGGTCCCCAAGGGGGAATCGAACCCTGGACCTTCTTGCTGTGAGGCGACAGTGTTAACCACTACACCACCGTGCCGCCCTTATTAAGGTGGTATTTCTTGTTTCCAGAGGTTAAGGGTGAAGGTTTAAGGGATGAACACTCACACACACACACACACACACACACACACACACACACACACACACACACACACACACACACACACCACAAACACACTAATCTGTGCCTTAATCCACTGTAATCCAGGGTGAAAGCGGCAGGGATTGGGGCTTAGGGTTGTTGATGAGGTTCCAAGCCCTTACGTGTTGTTGTTGGCGTGTTAATAGCATGTTACTGATGTATAGAGGTGTTAAAGGGATAGGCCGTCACCCCCCCATCCCTCCAACAGACACGTGTCGCTACAGTATGTGGAGAAGAACATAATGTCTAGCAGTGTGGCTACATGGGTATAGGCCTCTGTGCTCACGATCGGAAGGTTGAGGGCTGGCAGAGCGCTGTTGGCAAGGGTGTCCTCTGCACTTGGCCAGGGGTGTAAAAAGTACCCAGAAATTATACTTAAGTGACAGTATGGGTACCGTCTCAAAATCGTACTCAAGTAAAAGTCAGAGTATCTGGCTAAAAACACACTTGAGTAAAAGTAAAAAAGTGTACTTAAGTACTAAAAAGTAAAAGTAAACACTTTTTTTATGACTGTCTATTCTTCTGATAGCAGGTGTTTAATCAAAGATCCCCACTTTCTAGTCTTGCACAAGGACCAATCAGCATGGGTATGGGTGGGTTCATTTTCCATTGATGGGGATTTGATTGGCTGTTTTTAAATAAAGTGCGGCCGCAGGATTAATAACGTTAACGTTAGTTCGGCCAGAGAAACACATATACTAATTAAAATAGTTGACCTTTGAGATTTGTACTTTGTACTTTGTAGGTCTGCATTTTAAATGTAAGGAGTAAAAAGTCTGTTTTTTTCTCTGAAATGTAATTGAGTAAAAGTACAAGTATAGAAACCTAATAATACTTGAGTAAAGTACAAATCCCCAAAAACAGTACTTAAGTATTGTGACAAAGTACAATTACTCAAGTACTTTACACCCCTGCACTTGGCAGTAACGATGACCCTGTTACGCTGATAGGGACACCATTAGGGATGGGTACTGAATCCGGTACTTTTAAGGGTATTGACCGAATCACGTCGGTACTACTGAGTACCGATTCACGTGAGATCCACCGGTGCCACATTTCGGTAAAGTTTTTTTTTTAAATGTAATTTTTTTTTTATTATTATTTTTTAAGTCCGACGACGTCAATGTTTAGTTTACAAAACCTATGGCGTGTGCCGCACGCTCACGTCAACGTTCACACGCACAATACACGCTTACCTAGGATTTGACTTGATTCAACAACAAAGCATTCGGGGCAATGGGTTACACTTTACAACGCTACATGCAGACAACACTCGCTGAAATATTATATATTATATATATATGAACAAATTGTTCTAAATAAATAGTAATGATAATAAATAATTAGAAGTTTGGACTAATATTTTACAACTGAGGTAGGTAGATAAAAAAAATGTAGACTAAAGTACAGAAAAAAGGTACCGTCGGTATACCGGTATCGGTTCAAATGTGAACGGTACCCAACCCTAGACACCATACGGTTGAGAGTGCCGTCCCTCGGATTGAGACTAGGTCCTGACTGGATCTAGTCATTAGCGTGTCAATTGTAAAGTAGTGAGTTCCCTGACGTTCCTGGTTGAACTCGCAATTAGGTCTTTGACATCAAGGCCACCTCATCATCCCTCCCCTTAATTGGCTGATATCAAGCCTCATCTCCTGTGTTGTGTGGTGCTGCTGGTGTCAGGCAATCATTTAGCCTGCGTAGATAAGGAGGAGGCATTAAAACTAATTTACGTGAATAATTGGAAATAAGCAATGTTAGTACGTTAGTACGTTAAGGTCAAGGTGCACTGGCTCCCCATTGCTGCACGTATCCGCTTCAAGGCCCTCGACCTGGCATCTATCTATCTAGGTCGTCCTCGGACGGGCCCTCCATCGGTGCTTCCAGTCATCCCGATCCTCCATGCCTCTGGCTAGCTCGCCGGTGCTTTCTGTTCCCGCATCTCTCCTGAGTACGTCCACGTAGGTTAATGTGGGACGTCCTCGTGATCGATGCCCGTGTGTTGGTTCCCACAGCACAAGTTTGCTGGTTGGCATCTCATGGTGTCTCTGGCAGTGACCTGCCAGCCTCATTCTCCTGACTGCCACTTTATCGCTCACCTTTAGCACCCCCCCATACAAGTTTGCATTAGTGACATGCTCATCCCTGTTGATGTTGAGCACCACACGCATCATTCTGGTGTAGCACCCATCCAAGGACTTCTGCAGGGTGGGCTTCAAGGTCCAGCATTCACTGCCATACAAAAGGACAGACTCAACTGTTGCATGAAAGAAGTTGAGCTTGATTTGACGGGGGAGGTTGGATTTCCACACACTGGTCAAAGGGAACCGCTCCCACCTACCTCCGGTCAATGGTCTCTAACTACACACCCTCAAGACCCCTACGCTCTGCATCTTCTGGCCGCCTCAGACCTACTCCTATCCAAGCTCCGGGAGGGTCATCAAAGAGAAGTCGCCTATTCTCAGTCCTTGCCCCACAATGGTGGAATGAACTACCCACCCCAGTTAAGACAGCCGAAACCCGTCCAATCTTTCGCCGTCGACTAAAGACGCACTTCTTCAACCATTATCTGAAATTAAAAAAAAGATATCTAACCCTAACTAACCTTACTGTCATGCACTTGTCCTAATAAACTAACCTACACTGTAGCACGCAACACTCTGATGAACATTGTTACTCAGCTGATAGAGTTGTGCCCTTCCTGATGACTTGTCGTACAGAACTTGTAAGTCGCTTTGGATAAAAGTGTCAGCTAAATGACTAAATGTAAAATGTAAAAAGGTGTGTTGTCAAACTGTGACCTCTAGACAAAAGAGCCCCGCTTGGTATTGCACTTTGCTTACATTTATTGTTTTGGTACAATATGTGGGTTGGAGCCTGAGGTGTGGCCAGCAGTAGCAACCCCTCCCACTAGCCCCACGGAAATCCAACCCACACATCAGACCAAAACGTTTTTTATTTTTTTATCTACTTTTTCTCCCCATTTTCTATTTTTCTCCCTTCCCCAATTTCGCATTGTCCAATTCCACCATCCCCTGTCTCGAACGCTGTTAGGCCATGCCTCCCACAAGCCGGCTGCAATGTGGACTAAGCCTTGCATCACGTGTCCCCTCCGGTACTCGAGGAAGCAGCCGTCGCATCTTTTCACCTGCACAGCGCGATCTCTCAGCGGCGAGGGTCTGCGTGGGAGGGACACGCCGCCCCCGTCGCTTCCTGATTCTACTGCGCAGGCGCACCAACCGACCTGTAGGAGTCGCTGTCCACAACCTCCGATCCCCACCCACCAGCTTCCCACCCCCTAATACTGCCAATTGTATTAGTATGAACGACCAGCCAAGCTGATAGCAACGCCGAGAGCTGGGCTCGAACCCAGCATCTCCTGCATTGGTGGTGAGCGCCTTGCCCACTGCGCCACCTAGCCGCCCTAAAAAAACAAAAAATTTAAACAAAGCACAATACCAACCAATACTTTTGCCTAGAGGTCACCGTTTGATGGGACTACATGGTAATAGTTGTTTGTGAAACGGACACGGTCTCTTGGGTTATGCCATACCACCAGTGTACTGTAAATAAGAGCTGGCTATTATCAGTGTTTTAAAACCTGGATCCCGTTTTTTCCACTGTTTGTGGTCTAACTCTAAATGACTAATGGGGACAGACGTTTTTTGGAATTGCTCCAGTATTGAGCGAGCCGGCAGGCGTCAAGCGGGCTGCAGAGTAGTCCTCCCTGGGGGGCCATTCTGCACGTCCATTAAAAGTGCTTATTTTTGCCACTGACAAGGCTCCGCTCTCTCTGACAGCATCCACTTCACCACACAACTATCTCTGGACACATTTCATCTATTCAATTCCATTCTATTCAAATGAGTTATATTCTATTCCGTTCCATTCGATTATTTTATTCTCTGGTATTCTATTCAAATGATCTATATTCTATTCTACTGTATTCTCTTCTGTTCTCTCCTATCCCTGTTCTGTTTCTCTGTGTGACTGCTATCTAGCCTATTGATTTTCTCTATTGATCGTCATTAATCTGTGTGGGGTTTTTTACATTATTATCCTGAGCTGAAAACATATTGATTTGTCGTTGAAAAGTTGTCACTCATGTGGTGAGTGCCTCGATAATAACATCGTTTAGATCTTCAGGGGCCTTCTCGTGTTTTAAATCACTGGTTCTCAACCCGGGGGGTGGTGAGATGATTTTGGGTTATTGTGAAAAGATATGCAAATACATCATCATGTTTATAATTGTTTTGGTACAAGCTATACAAATTACAATATGTAATTTTAGATTTGCGATCTAACCATGTACAATTATGTGGAATAAGTACGGGACTTACTTATAACTTAGCGTTATGTTTTCCAGCTGTGTGTTCAAACCTCTGTAACTCTAGTTCATTAGCACTCACAGTGATTCTCAGACTCATGAATGTGCTATATAAGTATAAAGTATAATAAATAGCAAAGTACTTTGGGTATGCAATCGCCAGGCTGTGTTATGCAAAACTAGCCCCATTTTTGCCTGATGCGTAAGAGATTAATGGTATAACCACATAATGGTATAACACTTCTGGTCTTATATCCAAATATAGATACAGATTTTTTTTTGTGTGGCTGAACAAATACAGATGTTTGACACTGTAACTCAATGTGTAAATAAATACTCACCCTCCCATGCCAACGTATATTTGGTATATTATTATTCATATTTTTTTTTATATAAAAATACTCCATCAATCATTTGAAATTTGGACCATTTACACTCGGCAGCATACAATTATGAATGAATCCCTTAATTTAATATAGTGATCATCACAGTGCTCATTTCAAATGATTGCAGAAATGACAGCTTTAACAAAGCACCACAGCAGTCATGCTTACCCCTCCAGACCCACAGACAGAGGTGTCCTTATACACACCGTCAGAGGCTGTAAACTTGACTCTCCTAAATCCTCTGTAATTTCCTGGTAAAGTGCGTCACCCCTTAATGTCACCTGCTGGGTGGCTTATGGCATCAGGGTCAAACAGAATGGACCTGTCTCAAACCCTGCCCCTTTTCTTGATCCTCCAATCACAACTGTCGCTTACCTCGGACAAACTTGGTTTGTCCGAGGTAAGCGACAGTTGTGATTGGAGGATCAAGAAAAGAGGGCAGGGTTTGAGACAGGTCCATTGTTAAGCATGTTCTTTGGTTTGACGTTCAAGTGGTAAATCACGTTTAGTATTCTGTCTCAGGTCCACATCAGGCGAGGATGAAGTGCAACACTTCATGAAGGAAATAAGGGCACGTTCTGGGATTCGTTTATATAAGTTGGAAGCTCTGGGAAATGTGGAGTAAGGGTCACATCATGATCATCATGATCATCACTTGATCACTACGGTGACGCACAAGCCCGTCACGAGCACGGAGGTGATGTAGAACACAATGTATTATTATTTTTTTAAAACATGCCCTTGTGCTTTAAATTGATTGGACTATACGATCCTTCCTCTAAATCGAACAAGCCAATAACCTGTCAATCACAGAAGGTCGGACTCATTACAACTTTGCCAAAACTGGAATTGGAACTTAACACAAATGGGATATATTGTTGTACTTGATTGATATGAGGTTGTAAAGTTATTCAGCTTGTAGACTATAGAACAACAACAGGTTATATGAGGTTGTAAAGTTATTCAGCTTGTAGACTATAGAACAACAACAGGTTATATGAGGTTGTAAAGTTATTCAGCTTGTAGACTATAGAACAACAACAGGTTATATGAGGTTGTAAAGTTATTCAGCTTGTAGACTATAGAACAACAACAGGTTATATGAGGTCGTACAGTTATTCAGCTTGTAGACTATAGAACAACAACAGGTTATATGAGGTTGTAAAGTTATTCAGCTTGTAGACTATAGAACAACAACAGGTTATATGAGGTTGTAAAGTTATTCAGCTTGTAGACTATAGAACAACAACAGGTTATATGAGGTCGTAAAGTTATTCAGCTTGTAGACTATAGAACAACAACAACAGGTTATATGAGGTTGTAAAGTTATTCAACTTGTAGACTATAGAACAACAACAGGTTATATGAGGTCGTAAAGTTATTCAGCTTGTAGACTATAGAACAACAACAACAGGTTATATGAGGTTGTAAAGTTATTCAACTTGTAGACTATAGAACAACAACAGGTTATATGAGGTCGTAAAGTTATTCAACTTGTAGACTATAGAACAGGGGTGGGCAATTATTTTTTCCCGGGGGGCCGAATGAGCAACTGAAAATATGTTGGGGGGCCGGGCCAAAATTCCAAACTCAATTATGCATAATATACATTTTATTTCTATATAAAAAGCAGTAAATGGCATTGTTTTGACCCCTGGTAAGAGTGTATGTTATTATTTGGCAATTAAAAGGTGAGGTTAGCTTTCAAAAATATAATTTATTCAAATAGAATTTATTTCCAAAATGATAAACAAAATGTGAAACATTAATAACAAAGGGCATTTTGAGTTTCATATACTATTGAAACAAGGATTTTCTTAGCTTTCTAAAGACATCACATCATCTTATAGCAAAAATAAACAAGACATGTCACTGAACTGTGTAAAGAAAAGTGTCCCAGTTTTGTAGCCTTTTTTTTTACTTTACATGCCTATATTAAACATTTAATGTTTTCAGAACTGCAAAAAAAAGAAAAAAAAATATCAAGTGTCCCATTTCACTTGTTATATTTCCACATTTTAGTGTTCTTCAGTTCTTTTTTTTTCATTCAGTGTGAGAAATCCAGTCTCTGTTGAGCTTTAACAAGTCCATCAAAGTCAGGTTGCATGTCTGAGGTGGAGATGCGAAGCACAGCTGCCAGATGTTCATCAGTGAGAGAGGATCTGTACCTGGACTTGGTAAACGTCATGACTGAGAATGTCTGTTCACATATGTAGGTGGATCCAAAGAGAACCAACATCTTCTGAGCATGTCTCCTAAGCGTATACTGTGCGTGTGAACGTTGACATGAAAAAAAAAAAAAAAAAGAAAAAAAAAAAAAAAAAAAAAAATTTATATATATATATTTTTTTTTTATTCTCATGTAATCTTTCGCGGGCCGGTCAGAATCATCCCGCGGGCCGGATCCGGCCCGCGGGCCGTACAATGCCCAGGTCTGCTATAGAACAACAACAGAAAACGATGTCTATTTGGGTGGAAATGTGAATATAAACTAAACGCAAGCTGTTTACTAGGAAACTATGTTGGAGTTCACACTTCAGAATGTCCTGAATATTTATAAGGTTATTCTTTCATTAAAGGACTAAGTGCAAGAGGCCTTGCACAGACCGACCGACCGACCGACCGACAGATAGATATATACATACATAGATAATCCAGAGGTCCAGTAGCTCCCATAACAAAGGCATAGTACAACAATGCACCATAGAGCTAAGATAAAAAAAAATTACATAAAAGACCAAGGCCCATGAAACAGAAGCATGACCTGTGTGTGGTCTCCACGGCTCTGTATTCTGTACTTCTGTATGACAACTAATAAAGAAACTTGAGAAACTTGAGATTGGCCAGAGCTAAACCTAACCTCCGACCCTGCAGATGGACCCATTTTGACTGTTTGAAAGAGCAAGGAAGTAGTTTAGTTGTTGTTTAGTAGAAGTAAGCTGTACAGCTATAACAAGTAAAGTCAGGCTAAATTAAACTTTGCGCCAACATTAGGACCGAAGTATAAACCAGCAACTGAGCAACATGAAGAAGTGGACTTATGCATCTGGATCAGAAAAAACGTTGTGGATGAAAAAGTAAGTAGGCTAGTGTTTGTAAAAGCTTGTATGCTAACAGTAGCTAGCCAGCTTAGCCTACATCACAATGATAATCACCAAGCTAACTTACTGTACACACTGTAGGGCTGGGCAATTAATCAAAACAGAATCGCGATATCGATTCATAGACCTATGCAATCTCATTTCTAAGTTATGACTATTTTTTTTTATTAAAAAAACGTTTTTTTTTTACTTTTTAAATTATTTTATCTGTGTTGAACATGATTTGTGGAACTCCCTCTGGTGTTGTGGTCGTGGTATTCACTGACCTTTGGGAAGTATTCCGACATGCACATGGGTATCTTAGTGGTGTAGTGTATCTTGTAGACCAGGCCCATTGCAAGTTGCTGTACTCTGTCGTCTACTCTCTAAGCCATCCTAGGTTGTCAAAGTGGGCAGGGGTGAGGTGGGTTTTAGGAGTAAGGTCAAGCAGTAGTCTGACCAGTTTGTTTTGTGATGTTTATAATCTTGTTTTTAGTGCCTTTGAGGTGCTTTGGTACCATGAGGTGCAAGCATAGTCGTAGTACCCTTGAATGAGTGCTCCTGTTAGAGTCTTCAAGGTATTCTTGTTTACCAGAGAGGAGATCCGGTACAGGAATCTAGTTCGTTGGTTGACTTAGTTTTATTACATTGGATCCCATTTTGTCACAGGAATGATTTGCCTCTATAGGATGGAACCCAGGTCGGGAATTTCATCTTTCCTTTTAAGATAAGATAAGATATTCCTTTATTGATCCCCTTGGGGAAATTCAGGCATCATAGCAGCATGGGGGAAGGGGGGGGGGTACAGGTAGTGAAAACAACACAAGCAGTGTAAACAAATAGGTCAATATAATTTACTATCTAACTAACTGAAATATATTTTCACAGTGTCACATAAGGTGCAGTATGCATAAGGTAGTGTTATAATTTACTATCTAACTAACTGAAATATACATTATTCATTATTCACAGTATCACAGTATCCACATAAGGTGCAGTATGCCTAAGGTAGTGTAAGTTGTCCTCCTTGGGTTCCTATAAGTCCCAGGTCGATGTCTGGCAGCAGTTGCTGCCCACTGTTGTGGAGCCTGATGGCCACTGGTATGAAGGACTGTCCGAGGCGGTTAGTTGAGTGTCGGGGGGGTATGAGTCTGTGGCTTCCTTGTCACCTTCACCTAATATGTTTTGATCTGGTCAGGTGCGCTGTCACCTAAAATGTTTTGATCTGATCAGGTGCGCTGTCACCTAAAATGTTTTGATCTGATCAGGTGCGCTGTCACTTAATATGTTTTGATCTGGTCAGGTGGGCTGTCACCTAATATGATTTCATCTGGTCAGGTGCGCTGTCGCCTAATATGATTTCATCTGGTCAGGTGCGCTGTCACCTAATGTTAATATGTTTTCATCTGTGTCCACTGACCACTGACACACAGTGGGGGATGTTTTAAAAATATAATTTAATATATAATATAATATAATAATTTGTGCTTCACCTAAAATTTGTCAGCAGCCTCCACTGATGTAGATGGATACAGATATAGTGGTATAAAT
>NW_028173226.1:0-7500 GCF_963971535.1 Notolepis coatsorum | reverse complement strand
TCATTAGATCACGCCTAGGGGGGTCTAACAAAATAACCACCACCCCTAGGCGTGATCTAATGAGTATAACACACTCCTGCGCGTGATGTAATGCTTAAGTGCATACTAGTAAAAGACAGTAAGAAAATGTTTTAAATGTAACTAAATTGAATAGAACTGTAACACAATCCGTGTGACAATAGAAACATCATAGAAACCAGTCTAACCAGTTCTGTAACATGATCCGTGTGACAATAGAAACATCATAGAAACCAGTCTAACCAGTTCTGTAACACAATCCGTGTGACAATAGAAACATCATAGAAACCAGTCTAACCAGTTCTGTAACACAATCCGTGTGACAATAGAAACATCATAGAAACCAGTCTAACCAGTTCTGTAACACAATCCGTGTGACAATAGAAACATCATAGAAACCAGTCTAACCAGTTCTGTAACATGATCCGTGTGACAATAGAAACATCATAGAAACCAGTCTAACCAGTTCTGTAACATGATCCGTGTGACAATAGAAACATCATACAAACCAGTCTAACCAGTTCTGTAACATGATCCGTGTGACAATAGAAACATCATAGAAACCAGTCTAACCAGTTCTGTAACATGATCCGTGTGACAATAGAAACATCATAGAAACCAGTCTAACCAGTTCTGTAACATGATCCGTGTGACAATAGAAACATCATAGAAACCAGTCTAACCAGTTCTGTAACATGATCCGTGTGACAATAGAAACATCATAGAAACCAGTCTAACCAGTTCTGTAACATGATCCGTGTGACAATAGAAACATCATAGAAACCAGTCTAACCAGTTCTGTAACATGATCCGTGTGACAATAGAAACATCATAGAAACCAGTCTAACCAGTTCTGTAACATGATCCGTGTGACAATAGAAACATCATAGAAACCAGTCTAACCAGTTCTGTAACATGATCCGTGTGACAATAGAAACATCATAGAAACCAGTCTAACCAGTTCCATTGCATACTGCATGCTTCAACCCTCCCCAGCCTGCTGTGCTTTTAAAATGTACAGTACGTACCATGATGCCATCTGAAAAATGGATTGTATAGAAGCAGAGAAGCGTGTCAATCCGTGTGTGTGTGTGTGTGCGTGTGTGTGTGTGTGTGTGTGTGTGTGTGTGTGTGTGTGTGGTGTGTGTGTGTGTGTGTGTGTGTGTGTGAGTGTGTGTGTGTGTGCATGTGCATGTACGTGCACCTCCTACCTGTGTGTTATTATGGTTGAGTTTCCGGTACACTGTATGCTTTCATGTATGCCTTTATGACTGCATCACATGCATGCATGCACACACACACACACACACACACACACACACACACACACACACACACACACACACACACACACACAACACACACACACACACACACACACACACACACACACACACACACACACACAGACACACACATACATGCACACACACACACACACACACACACACAGACACACACACACACACACACACACACACACATTGACCCATGGTGTTACAGTGGTTTCGTTTAACCTTATGGCTCATCCTGTTTGCTAGTACGCACACGCACACACACGCACATGCAGAAGAAGGTCAAGAGCTGTGGAGGCTTTGCCCCTGCATGGTAGAATATCGATACAGTAATCTCATTGGCCTCGTGATGGATTGACAGTTTGGTTGACCTATCACAGTTAAGTGAATTATAACCTCGCCTGGGCACTTTTCTGTCCGGCTGTCTCTCTGTCGGCTGTCGCTTCCTTTGTCTCTCTCTCTCTCCCTCTCTCCCTCTCTCTTTCTCTCTCTCTCTCTCTCTCTCTCTCTCTCTCTCTCTCTCTCTCTCTCTCTCTCTCTCTCTCTCGCTCTGTGCCTCTTCATCAGTTGTATTGTTTCTCTCTCTTTCTTTTCATCTGTGTCTCTATTCATAGACGCCTGGCCTTAAGAGCACGCGGAGCAGCTGCTCTCCCACTATTGAACTTGGGGGAGCAAGGGTATGATCTTGCTCCACCACTTTTTGATCATATGAAAAATATGATATACCCCCCCCCCCCCCAATATATAAATCTAACCATAACTACGTAATTTCAATCAAATTAATAATACGCAATGACACTTAATAACAAGTTTTTAAGTTTCCAAAGATTGCGAACCCCCCCCCCCCCCCCCCCTGCCCCATTATGGTTTGATCCAGTTCCTCCCATCTCCAGCGCGTAGACCTTGGCGCACACACAGCGCTGCAGTCTGGCTGCAGGTAGGCTGAGTCAGTGTAAATATCAAAGCCCACAGAGTGTGTCATAATATTGGTGGCAGGCAGGCAGGCTTTTCCAGTAAGTTGTTCAAATAAAAGGATTATGTTAGACATAAGTTACTATTGAGTGGTAGTAGAACTTCTACGGTTCTACCACGCAATACAATAAAAGTGTTTCACGGTCCCGAATTGCGATCTGGTCATACGGTTTCCTCGAATAAATAATAATAACGTTTCCCTCTCTGGTTGGCGTTAGCTTTAGTGCTAGCCGCTAGCTAACGTTATCTAGATATGTGGTGTGAGCTGGATGACGTTGACTTCATTTCCAAACGTTAACGCTATCTATATGGCAGACGAGCAGGGCCGGATTAACGACGGCCGCGGCCCGTGGGCCTATAGTGACGAGGGGCCTCCATTTTTTTTTTTACTTTTTTTTTACTTTTTTTTTTTTTTGAGATCGATGTCATGATTGTGCACTGCAGACTCAGGGAGGAGGCAGAGAAGGAGAGAAAGAGACACAAGATTTACAGGTAATGGAAATATATCTTTTTTCTCTTTCTTATTAAAAACTTGGCCTATTTGAAAGGAGATTGATTTAATAAAAATGAATGAGCGAAAAATCAATATACAGTGTATATACAGTATAATATATTATTAGTATAGTAATTGGCTATCATACTGCAATATAAACTGAGTTTTATAGTGAAAAGAGCAGCTTTATTGGTCAAGATTGAAGGCTCTATATTGCAGGAAATTGCACGTACAGGTTCATTAAATAAAAAAAAAAAAAAGTCTGCCATGGAGGGGGTCGTGCCGGACACCCTCCAAACCACCCCTTGCCTGTCAAAAAAATAATAATAATAATAATAATAATAAAAAAAAAAAAATTATAAAAAAAAATATTCTTGCACCCCCACTTTCAACTATAACTAGGCGGCCATGTCTCTATTCATCGTGGTGACTGTGTATGTGTGTGTGAGAGAGAGAGATAAAGACAAAGACACACAGAAAAGAGAGTGTGTGTGAGACTGTGTATGTCAGTGCATTTGTGTATGTATATGTGCACATTCATTGATATGTGTGTGCACATGCACGTGTACGTGTGTGTGTGTGTGTGTGTGTGTGTGTGTGTGTGTGTGTGTGTGTGTGTGTGTGTGTGTGTGTGTGTGCATGTATGTGTGTGTCTGTGTGTGTGTGTTTGTGTGTGTGTGTTTGTGTGTGTGTGTGTGTGTGTCTGTGTGTGTGTGTGTGCGTGTGTGTGTGTGTGTGTGTGTGTGTGTGGGTGTGTGTGTGTGTGTGTGTGTACGTGTGTGGGTGCATATGTGTGGCAGAGCTGTTCTGAGCACATGTTTCTTCTTGTTTTATTCTGTTGAGCGCCACACTGTCTGACTGTCACCACCAGACATACTACAGATACTAGAGAGAGGAGAGAGAGAGAGAGAGAGAGAGAGAGAGAGAGAGAGAGAGAGAGAGAGAGAGAGAGAGAGAGAGAGAGAGAGAGAGAGATAGAGAGATAGAGAAAGGGTAGAGGGAGAGAGAGAGGGGGTGGAAGAGAGAGAGATAGAGCAAGAGAGAGCGAGAGAGAGGGTAGAGGGGGAGATAGAGAGATGGGGAGAGAAGCTTTAGATAGAGAGAGAGAGGGGGGGGTGAGAGAGAGTTAGAGAGAGTAGAGGGCTAGCAGTGGATGGTGGGAAAGGGAGAGATAAACAGACTGAGGTAGATAAATAGAGAAAAAAGGTGAAGAGAGAGTGAATATGAGAGATGGATAGGATGCACGCCTAGAGAGAGAGAGATAGACAGACACATATAGTCAGAGAGGGAGAGAGATACAGGGGGACAGAGAGAGACACTTAGCGAAAGAGAGACAGAGAGAAACAAAGAGAGAAATAGAGAGAGACAAAGAAAGAGTGCAATGTATCACTTTTTTTTTTTATTATTTATTATTATCTTTTTCCCCCTCCTTCTTTTTTCCGATTTTTCTCCCATCCCACTGTTAGTCGTTATGCCAATTCCCAACCCCCTTCCTGGTTGTTGCGCACTTTCCCCTACTGTTGGTCCGAGAGGCCGGAGACTGTCACATGCTTTCCTCCGACGCATGTGCAGCCAGCCGGCAGCCAGCCTGGCCGCGCAGATTCTCACCGGGAGAGTGTAACGCGTGGGAGGCCGCACTACCTCTCTCCAGATCCTACCCTCGCTGAGCAGGCGCCCCGACCGAACTGTAAGGGTCGCTGTCCACAACGCCCAGGACCCACCCACGGCTCCCCTCGCCCTAACTCAGCGAAACGAGTTAGTATAGCGATCAGCCCGAGCCAAGGCAATGCTGACTCTCCGGGAGTCAAGACCGCAGCCTCTTGCATTGGTGATGAGCACAATCTCCGCTACGCCACCTGACCGCCGCTCTGCTCTGTCTCACAGTGTTGGTGAAGGGAACACTCTGCTCGGGTTCACAGGTGTGTGAGCAGAGATGAAGCTATAGCTTAGTGGACTGCAGTGCATCGTACTGCATGAACTCTGCATGGCTGCATTTACAGAGTCTTTTTTTTTATGGCTTCATTCCGCCATGTTAGCTATAGACAGCACTATATATTCTGACTGACGGGAACCTTTTTCTGGGAATAGCGAATTGGTAGGCAGTTTACTTCCTGTTCTGATGTCACACTCCCAAATAATATGATATTAATTGTCCCCTGATCTGAAAATGATTTGAAAAAAAAATTAAATAATTTCACTTCACAGCATTTGTCAGCACAGCAGACATGTTTATTCACTTTGTCCATGGAACATTTATGGATTCCTTACACAGAAAAGACAGTCTGGCCGCTTACATTTCACTGCATGTCTTGTGTATGTATGTGACAAATACAACTCTTGAATCTCTTGAATCTCTTGTATCACAAGGCACTCGGGGCAGAGCTGTTCAGCAGGTTGTGACATACAGTACAGGTGAAGAGGAGGCTCAGCGTGGGAGTGTTAGTTAACTTCAATAACTGACAGGAAATAGGGCGGCTAGGTGGTGCAGTGGGCAAGGCGCTCACCACCAATGCAGGATACGCTGGGTTCGAGCCCAGCTCTCCACATTGCTATCAGCTTGGCTGGTCGTTCACACTAATAAATTTGGCAGTATTAGGGGGTGGGAAGCTGATGGGTGGGGATCGGACGTTGTGGACAGCGACTCCTACAGGTCGGTTGGTGCGCCTGCGCGCGTCTCTACTTTCCGTAGCTCCATTTCTGCAGACCCCTCTCTGATTGGTTGAGCCCATTTCTGCAGACCCCTCTCTGATTGGTTGAGCGAAGCCCCTCTCTGATTGGTTGAGCGAAGCCCCTCTCTGATTGGTTTAGCTCGTCACGCGGTAAAAGGCGGATGTAATGTTATCATATCAAGAAGATAAAAAGAAATGTACTACCAGATTCGCGTATAACGTTATTTCGCGTGACTTCGCGTTTATTCATAACGTTATGCACATTTCACAACACAGCCAGCTGTTAGAAACTGTACATTGTAACGTTATATAACATAACGTTATGTTATTTCGCGGTTATTTCGCGGTTTATTCACATAACGTTATTTCATGTGACAAGTTCAACACAGCCCAGCTGTCAGAAACTGTAAATTGAGGGGGTTTGAATCACTGTTTAGTGTTTACACTCCCCACTTACTGTAACTGTACCATGACGCACTCCCCACTTACTGTAACTGTACCAATGCCATGTTCTACATATAACCTCATCTCATCATGCACCTTGTTGTGTATACTGTTTCTTTTTCCTCATTATTATATTCAGAGTTAATTATATTGTTTACACTGTCTTTCTTCTATTATAACCCTGCCCATTTGATGTTCCCAAATCATATTCAGAAAGTATCACAGAGACTTCTATTGACCAAGGAATTAGTTATTATTAGTAAGACACAACATTTCCGTAGCAATCCGAAGTGATATTGAATGTTATATTGTAACTGTCTAGTTACACATTGGTTCCGAAACATGTATGTTCCAGGCTGCAATTAAAACTTTGAATCTGAGAGAGCTCTGGTCAGCGAAGCCGGCGATGCGAGCGATTATTATTGGTTTTTAATGACAAACCAATTACATAATCCAACATATGTGTAAAGGCACACACAACATATTCCAGTATAACCGGTATATTTTTTTTAATGATTCGTTATGGCGTAATCAATACTTCCATGCGTATAAATTGCCGTTCGCGACCTCCATGTTTTGGGGCTATTCATCAGAAAACTCGGATCCGGGATTCGGCTCCCATCCGTCGGGCAAGAACTGTGGGTTTTCAGCCTCTCTCTCTGGAGCTTAACGGAGTTCTCGATTCCTGGCTAGAGGAGCTTGTCGCGGCTCATGCGCATGCGCGCGCTCGTGGCCAATCAGAGAGGGGTCTGCAGAAATGGGCTCAACCAATCAGAGAGGGGTCTGCAGAAATGGAGCTACGGAAAGTAGAGACGCCGCTGCTGCGCAGTAGAATCAGGAAGCGACGGGGGCGGCGTGTCCCTCCCACGCAGACCCCCACCGCTGAGAGATTGCGCTGTGCAGGTGAAAAGATGCGACGGCTGCCTCCTCAAGTAGCGGAGGGGACACGTGATGCAAGGCTTCATCCACATTACAGCCGGCTTGTGGGAGGCATGGCCTAACAACGTTCGAGACAGGGGAGGGTAGAATTGGACGATACGAAATTGGGATGGAGAAAAATAGAAAATGGGAGAAAAAAGTAGATAAAAAAAGAAATAACTGACAGGAAATAAACATGGGCCTAAGCTGTTCCCTAGCAACGTCATTCCATTCCGAAAACATCTACTGTATATGGTAAGAAAAAGAAAATAATCACTAATCACTTCCTCGGAATTCGATACCACTGGACGTGATTAATATTCATATGAATATTCGTATCATGTGGTTTCGTTTGGATGGAGAGAGTGATTTCCACACCTGGAAGGATATAGGAATGGAGCTGTATTTCCTTGGCATCTCGTTCTATTTGAATACCGTTTCTGCAGTGTGTGTGTGTGTGCGGTGCATCGCGTGTGTGAATGTGTATGTGTGTGTCTGTGTGTGTGACGAGAGAGAGAGAGAGAGAGAGAGAGAAGAGCAGAGAGAGAGAGAGAGAGAGAGAGAGAGAGAGAGGAGAGAGAAGAGAGAGAGAGAGAGAGAGAGGTTGGCTGTACGATTGACTACAGTCTATAGAGAAGAAGCCTTTACAACCAAAATGTTGAAGTATCAACTGTTAGACCCATACCATTAC
>NW_028173227.1:0-12516 GCF_963971535.1 Notolepis coatsorum | reverse complement strand
GCAATGTGGACTAAGTCATACATAGCACAAGTCCCCTCCGGTACTTGAGGTAACAGCAGTCGCATCTTTTCACCTGCGCAGCTCGATCTCTCAGTGGCGAGGAGTAACGCGCGGGAGGCTCACGCTGCCCCCGACACTTCCTGATTCTACTGCGCAGGCGCACCAACCGACCTGTAGGAGTCGCTGTCCACAACGCCCGATCCCCACCCATCAGTTTCCCACCCCCTAATACGGCCAATGTGTATTAGTATGAACGACCAGCTAAACTGAAAGCAATGTGGAGTGCTGGGCTCGAACAGGCAAGCCCAGCGTCTCCGTCATTCGTGGCGAGCGCCTTGCCCACTACGCCACGTAGCCGCCCTATTTTTGAAATATTGATATTAAAGACGCTGTAAAGCGTCTTCGGCAACTTGAGCATGGCCGGGAATGACGTGTTTAAGCGTTTCCCGGCACCCAAAGTGTTAATACTGCTGGAGCATTGGTTCATTTTTGGTCCGATTTTTCCTTGCACGATTTTGCGCGCCGCGTGGGAGTGAAGTCGAGACACATATTCTTGCAAAAAGGTGTCCCACGGTCTCCTCTATGGCCGTGAATATTTTCACGCGGATCGGAATCACGGCGCGCCCGTGGGACACTTTTCCGTTTCGGCGAGTTTATTCCACGCTTGCGGCTTTCCTTTTCTAAGCATTTTCGGGGCTACATGTGAATGAGTAAAAGTTGCGGGACGCCCAGATGTTTCCACGATGGAACGCTCGCGTGGATCCCATAATAGGCTCACTTAATACAGCGTTTTTAAAATCATGCAACATTTTTAGGGTCGCAAGCCGACCTTTTCCCCTCGTTTTCGATGATGGAAGTGATTTAGGAAAAGCTTCGGCACGCCGAGAGGTACCCTTGGATTTAATCTCGCGAGGATCGGGGCAATATTCGGCCCGTGGGAGCAGTCACGGGTTAATACAATGTTCAGAGTGCAGAGGGAAGGTGTGCAGAGGGGAATCCACACTCATGATTCTTCTCACAGCCCCGTTTTAAACTTTTAGGGTGTGGCAGTCAGCTCGAATCTGATTGGCTAGGATCGGTTTTGGACTCTAGATACATGAATCACATGGTTGAGGCTGGAGAAAGAGACCTACCCCCTGCCTCCTCTCCTCTATAGCTGCAGTGAGCACAGTGAGTCTGACAGTGTGTTAGAGGGAGTGAGAAGGAGAAGAGGGAGACATTTAAAAAAAATAAAAAATAAAAAATTATAACACAGATGAAAAAGAATGTAAACTATATTAAAAAAATTATATATATATATATTTTTTTTTTTTCATATTTCATATTTGATATTAATTCATATTTTAATAGGGAGGCCTGGCTTCCGTTGGCTTCCATAAGGATTCGCCACTGTTCTGAAGGCAGAAACTATACGTTTCTTATAACACTTTCTGAAGGCAGAAGCTATATTTTTCTCATGGCCAGTACAGAGAGACTCAGGAGCTTCTATCCCCAGGCCATCAGGATGCTCAACGACAATGACACTATTTAACAACCCATCATCTACACTCACAGCACACACATCCACACGCCACACACTCACTTTAAATAAACACTCACCGTAACACCCACTCTAAACACTTTAACACACTTTATATTTAATAGCAAAGAGATTTGCACTACAACTCATACCTCATTGCACCTTACCCTAAGTTGTACCTGATCCCATTGCTGCATTGTACCTCACTGTTACTCCTTTTTACTCTGTATTGTATATTGTATATATATGTATATTGATTGACTGAACACTTTTTGTTTACGTACTCTTGACTTTTTCTATTTTATACTTTTTATCTATTTTATCTAGCACACTCTCAGGAGCTCATACAGGGGGGAAAAAAGCATTTCATGGAAAAGTATTCTGTATTTTACTATGACAACTATTAAAGAAACTTGAAACTTGAAACTTGAGGAATAGTAGTAGATGAACAGACACTCACAGGACTTGGACTCTGGAGATGGAGGGGACAGGTTGCACACGGCCAGGTCACTCTTGGACTTCTTGGGTTTCTTGGAGTGAGTCTGCCAGGGCTGGTCATAGTTCTCATAGTTCCTGCACTCCCTGCGACTTTTGGTTTCTGCCGGGAGAGACACAGTAGTAGTCACTGCAGTATCACACAACACAACAAGGACATGCTGTAGAATGCTCACGTTTAATTCGGTGTGTTTTGTTGTGTGTGTTTGTGATTACATGCGCATTATATACGTAATCTAAAGATAACCTACTGACTGACTGAGTGGCAGACGGACTGAGTAACAGACTGAGTGACATAGTGACTGACTAAGTGTAAGAGTGAGTGACAGTCTGTGAGGTGCTTCACATCTAAAAATAGAAATGGAGAATCTTTTGTTCACTAGTTGATTGACTGAGCTTCTCATACATGAATGAATGAATGAATGAAAACTTTATTTAACAGATTGCAGAATGGGTACAATACAGTACGGCTCAATACATACAATTGTTAAGGGGATGCAGACCTGAGAAAGACGTTTGTCTTGTTTCCATCAGGGTCCCCCATTTTCAATTCATATAGAAGTAAGGAAGGAGTAACACTGACTAGACAACCGGTCAATATGAGTTGTCTTTTTGTTTTTTGGGGGCTTTTTCTGTATTTTTCACCCATCCCAATTGAGTCATTATGCCAATTCCCTTCCTGGTCATTGCACGCATTGCCCCACTGTCGGCCTGGGAAGGGTGTAGAACTACCACATGTCCCCTCCGATACATGTGGAGCCACCAGCCGCTTCTTTTCACCTGACAGCGAGGACTCTCACTGGGGGAATGTAACGCGTGAGGAGGTTCACGCTATTTCCCCCCGATCCCCTCCCTGCTGAACAGTCGCCCTGACCGACCAGTAGGAGTCGCAGGACACACACCCCACCGGCTTCCCACCCGGTAACACTGCCAATTGTGTTAGTAGGGACGACTGACCAAGCCAGAGGTACCGCGGACAGCTGGATTCGATCCCAGAGTGTCTGCGGTGGTAGGCGAGTGCTTAGTCCACTGCGCTACCCAGCCGCATCCTGTCAATATGAGTTTTTAATTGTATTTTGCAACTATTAAATCTTATGTTTATGTTGGCCATGTTGGTAAAACAACTACTTTCTCATTTATGACCGGTTAAGAAAGTAAAAAAAAAAGAAATACTCTTGATAGAGTAGATGGAAAACATCAGGACTGGATTTCCTTCAAACACAAGTCAACCTTCAAAGTGTGAAGAGTCTAAGGGAGATGTCATCCTTTTGGATATTCATTTTCATATGTTTTTCTTCATATTGTAGTATTAAATCACACATTTTACTATTCAATACTATTTGCAGCAACAATAACCCTAACAACATTGTACTGTGGCCCAAGTATGGTGGTAATATTGTATCAGGAGCTCTCTAATGATGCCCCCTTAACCATAACCCTAACCATTCATTCAATCGCCGTATTTACAGTGTCATCAAGATGTTACATTCAGAAGTGTCATAGTGTGTTAATAAATACAGAAACATCAGACAAATAAAGAGCACATTTTAAATAAATACAAAAATGTAAAGTAATTTAAAAACACAAGTAACAATTTAAAAACAACTACATATTGTGGTTATCAAGGTACTAAACCGACCCATAGACACTAGAGTGTTTCAGAGTTTCCTGCAGGGTATTCCATGAGGTAGGGGCACAGAAGCCATAAGACGATCTATCAAGTTCAGTAGAAACTCTAGGCACTCAAAGTGTAAGACGATCATTGGATCGTGTACAATAGGGTCCAGTGGTCCATTCCAATAAAGAAGTAATATAATTTGGACAGTCTCTAATTAAGGCTTTATAAAGAAACAGATCCAATTGGGGGGGGGGGGGGGGTACCACATAGTCTCATGCGCCTCTGCCCTTGCCTGAGGTGTTAAACAGTCTGATGGCTGAGGGGACAAAGGACCCCCTGTACCGCTCAGTCCGCGAGCGCAGCAAGATTAGCCGTCCACTGCGGCTGCTCCTCTGTCCTGCCAGGGTGTGATGGAGAGGGTGGCTGTCATTCTTCATGATGTCCTGCATCTTACTCCTTATGCGTCTCTTCACCACAGCCCCCAATGAGTCCAAGCTCCTACCCAGCACTGAAGCAGCCTTTTTGACCAGCTTGTCCAGCCGCCTAGTGTTCTGGTTTGCCATGTTGCCTCCTCAGCAGACTGCGGCATAACAAATAACACTTGCCACCACAGACCCTCAAAGGACTTGAGCCTCCTAAGGAAGAACAACCGGCTCTGTCCCTTCCTGTAGAGGGCATCCGTGTTCAGGTATCAGTCCAGTTTGTTGTCCACCACCTCAATGTCCTACCCATGGATGTTGACTGGGTGACGGGGGGGCTTGGTTAAATGCACAAGTCACACGAGTGAGTTCAAGGCAGATGGGGATTTTTTAACGTAACAAGTGTTCTGATTGGCTGAGGACATAGGCACTAAGCCAGGGCGATGCAGCAGTGTGAGGAGAGTACAGTTAGGCAAATCACAATTTGGCCAAAAGATTACTTAGGCAATTATCGTATGAGGCTAACGATATGCTACAAACCGGTCCATGAGCCTATCGTATGTTGACTATGTACAATGTGTGTGTTCTTGGTTCTTACCCACCTGGGGAGCTCATGGCCCACAGCGCAGCAGAGCCAGACAAGGTTCTGAGCAGTTTGCCCGGGCTGTCCTGCTTGGTCTGTAGGTGATCGATGAGAAAGGGAATAGGATGATCGGGGGTCTCAGTTATCAGTTTGGTCATCAACTCCTACAGTAGAAGAGCAACAACACAAAGAGATGTCAGACTGAGAGAGAGAGAGAGAGAGAGATGAGAGAGAGAGAGAGAGTGAGAGAGAGAGAGAGAGAGAGAGAGAGAGAGAGAGAGGAGAGAGAGAGAGAGAGAGAGAGAGAGAGAGACAGAGACAGAGAGAGAGAGAGAGAGATAGAGAGAGAGAGAGAGAGAGAGAGAGAGAGAGAGAGAGAGAGAGAGAGAGAGAGAGAGAGAGAATGACATACAGACAGATGAGGGACAGACATACAGAAGGAAAGACAGACCGAAAGATGGAAGACAGGTAGGGGTGGAAGGAAGCCATGAGAATAGAAAGGTGTCGTGTGACAGATAAAGGCTCCATTGAGACCTGGCGTTAAGATCTGATCCGGGTGATATGATCACAAGTGGACAGCTTCAAGTACATCTGTTCACACACTTAGAATTAGAATGTGTCTCCACGTGCATCTCGAGTGACCACTCAATATGCAAATAAACACATAAGCCTACACCTACAGGCTACTAAAGATCCATGCGATTACATAGATAATAATAGATAGATAATGTAATAGAGCACAATGCAGTGTTTCTATTGCAATGTTACTGTGAAATCCCTTTCATTTAGAGACTAAACAACTTTTCAAATGCTTCCCGACAGTGAGAATGGAGGATCTCTCTCTCTCTCTCTCTCTCTCTCTCTCTCTCTCTCTCTCTCTCTCTCTCTCTCTCTCTCTCTCTCTCTCTCTCTCTCTCTCTCTCTCTCTCTCTCTCTCTCTCTCTCTCTCTCTCTCAACATCAGTGCATAAATATGAGGGCCGGCCATACTCGTTATTCTCCTTCCATATTCTCATTGTGGATATTAACCTGCACCTCGCCTGCATTGTGCATGAATTTAGCTTTTCTGCCAAATATATGCCAAACACGATGTAGTTAGCAGGTTGCACAATTTGAGGACCAACTGGAGATGATAAAATGAAGGTAGAAAGGGAGAGCAGATACTTTGGCCTTTCAGTATAGCATGACCAGTATACCACTCCAGAAGACTTTCAGCATAGCATGACCAGTATACCACTCCAGAACACTTTCAGCATAGCATTACCAGTATACCACTCCAGAAGACTTTCAGCATAGCATGACCAGTATACCACTCCAGAACACTTTCAGCATAGCATGACCAGTATACCACTCCAGAACACTTTCAGCATAGCATGACCAGTATACCACTCCAGAACACTTTCAGCATAGCATGACCAGTATACCACTCCAGAACACTTTCAGCATAGCATGACCAGTATACCTGTTGAGATCAGAGGTTCTGTGTAGGATTGTTAGTAACTGTCTAACTGTACATATGGCTGTTTACACTAGTAACTGTTTACCTGCATATATAACTGTCTCCACCAGTGACTGTCTAGTTGCATATATATCTGTTCCCACTAGAGGGCGCTCTAGGCGGAGCCACCCAGGTACACCACCTTGTGGCGTGTATAAAAGCAAAGGTATACTCCCACTTCGTTCTCTCCCCCCATGCCTCTCAGAGAGAGGAGACCTGTATGTTACTGCTGCTTTCCATGTGAATAAAAAGGAACAACGCCAGTTAAGGCTCAAGATAGAAACCATGCCTCTTGACCACATTATTGTTGCCCTATAGTAGAATTCTGTTAACAGGTTATGGGCCCAGATAACGCCGGGGCGAAATAGTGGAAGTACTGTAGCAAGCTTAGCTGAAGTATAAGCTAGGATAGTGCTGGGAGCACCGCGTGGCTAGACGCTAGGCCAACAAGAGCAAAAGCTAAGCATACCATTAACGAAGAGGATGGAAAACAAGAGAAGAGACAAATGGCCGACATTCAATGGAAAAGCGGAGAACTATGAGCTCTGGGAAGAGCGCATGCTGTGCTGCATGCACGGGGCAGGGCTGAAGGAGACGATCCTGGCGGCCCCCACCGGAGAACTGACAGCGGAAGAGCAAGCCCTGGACGACCAGCGGAACGCAAGCACGTACTGCGTGTTAGCGCTGATGCTCGACGACACCAGCCTGGGGCTGATATTCCTAAAGACAGAGGCCGAGAAAGCCTGGTGGTACTGAGAGAGCATTTCATCGGGCGAGGAAGACCCAGAGTCGTGGCCCTCTACATAGCACTAACGGGCCTGAGGAAGGGGACCACTGAAACCGTGACCGAATACGTCAACAGAGCGGAGCAAATCACGACGCCACTGAGGAGTGCCGGAGAAGCACCAAGCGATGGGCTAATGATGGCGATGATAATGAGAGGACTACCGGAGCTGTACAAACCGTTCACACTCCTGGTAACACACGGTTCAACGGACATGACGTTAGGACAGTTCAAGGCTAAGTTAAGGAACTTCGAGGCCTCAGAAGACACCCACCCAACCGCCGCGGAGGAGGGGGAGAGGGTGCTAAAGGCCCGAGCGACGCCAAGAGAGAGAACCAGGACCACGACGGAACTGGCGTGTTGGCGATGCGGAGATAAAGGCCATCGGAGAAGCGAATGCAAAAGACTGTCTGGTGTAGCTTCTGCAAATCCACGGGGCACACAGACAGAGCGTGCATGAAGAAACACAACCAGAGCATACGATACGCGCATGGACAATATGGTGGCTACGGACGAGACGGCGGCCATGAACGAGACAGAGGCCACGGACAAAATGGCGACTACAGACGAGACGGAGGCCACGGACGAAATGGCGGCTACGGACAAGATAACGGCTGTGAACGGGGTGACGACAGCGGACACGATGACGGCGACGATCGACGTGAGATGAATCGAGACGACGCCCGGAGAATCGATGGCGGCGACGATCGACGTGAGGCGAGGCGAGACGACACCCGGAGAATAACGGGACAAGAAGACTGCGCTTTTGGAGCGCGGACGGCAGGCATCGCCGGACCGGCCCAGCTGCAGCGGGCCCAGCGAAGGGGACTCATCGTGGACACGGGCGCGTCGTCCCATGTCATCAACGACAGGGGTCGGTTCAAGAACTTTGACGACACTTTCCACCCGGAAAGGCACTGCATGGAGCTGACGGACGGTAGACACATCTACGGATTGGCACAAGAGAGGGGAAACGCACAGGTATGCCTCACGGACAGCAAGGGGCGCCGGCGTACGGTGACGCTAAAGAACGCTCTCTACGTACCATCGTTCCCACAAGGACTATTCTCTGTAATAGCTGCTACTGCAAGCGGTGCCAAGGTATTCTTCGATAAAGGTCAAATGTTCTTGTAGAGCCTGACGGTACCCGGTTTGACATAAAGATGTACCAGAGAATGTATTATCTGAAAACGGAGTGTAATGACAACGACCAGTGTAATGATAATAATGATATGTGTAGCGTGACGGTCAGTCACGATATTCAGACATGGCACGAGATTATGGGTCATTGTAATTATGAGGATTTACTGAAACTGCAAGCAGTGACAGAAGGCATGCACATTGAAGGTGAAAAGCGTAGACCTGACAAAAAAAATTTGTGTGCAAAACGGGGAAGTTTACTCAATCGAGAAACGGAAATCCCACAGAAAAAGTAAAGGTACCACTTGCGCTAGTTAACACGGATCTAGCCGGTCCAGTAAGCAACGAGTCCATAGGAGGCTTTAGATATGTACAGTCTTTTACTGATGTGTGCACAGGAGCAGTGTTTGTTTACTTTCTCAAAGCAAAGAGTGACACACTCCAGGCCACGGAGAAATTCCTGGCAGACGTAGCCCCTTATGGTAACGTAGGATGCTTGAGGTCCGACAACGGAACCGAGTTCACAAACAGAGAGTTCCAATCACAGTTGAGAAGGTACAAGATAAGACACGAGACGTCATGTCCATATCCCCCACACCAGAACGGCAGAGAGGAAATGGTGCACCCTTTTCGAAACGGCTAGGTGTAAGCTAGTAGACAGTAACTTACCTAGAGCCTATGGCATTATGCGGTGCAAGAAGCCGCTTACACCAGAAACAGGTGCTTTAATAAGCACACGGGCACCACCCCCCCGTATACAGCACTGACAGGAAAGAAGTGTAATCTAGCTAGAATGCACTGATTTGGATCAGTGTGTTATGCATACCTGCAGGACAGGGGAAAGCCCGAGTCCAGATGTGAAAAAGGACTCTTTGTAGGGCACGACAAGGGAAGCCCCGCTTTCCTAGTTTATCATCCCGGTAAAGGGAGAGTACAGAAACACATGCTAGTCAAGTTTGTCACAAAGACAACATGTGAGAGCGAGACACAGACAGAGGAGCCAGAGCTGGACTCCAGAGTAAGGTGTGTAGAAACAGAGACACATCAGCCCAATGTACTTAGCACGGTCGTGCAGGCAGACAGTCAGCCACCCCCAGAGGGCGATGACGAGCAGCACCCGAGGGTGACGTCAAGTGCCCCAAGCAGTGGGAGGTATCCCTCAAGGGAACACAAACCCCCAAAGTATCTGACAGACTATGCCCGAAAGGGGAGTGACGAGGATGACAGTACACTTACCACCGTTGATTACTGCTACAGGGTAGTCAGTGGGGTACCCCCGACCTTTAAAGAGGCCATAGTGTCCCCCAAATCAAGTAAATGGGAGAGAGCAAGGGATGAGGAGATGAGGTCCCTAGAGGACAACCACACCTTTACTCTAACCAAGTTACCAGAGGGCAGACAGACAGTGGGAGGGAAATGGGTGTATTCAACCAAGTCACCAGAGGGCAGACAGAGAGTGGGAGGGAAATGGGTGTATTCAATCCAGGAGGGTATTGAAGGCCACGACAAATACAAAGTATGGTTCGTAGCTAATTGCTTAAATGCTGAAGGAGGGTACTCCATGTTTAAATACTGAAGGAGGGTGGCTACACTGCTTAAATGCAGGAGGAGGATACTCCAGGTTTAAATACGGGAGGAGTAGAATCCAGGTTTAAATACCTGAGTGGATTCCACGTTTAAATACAGAAATGGGTCCCATGTTTAAATACAGAGGTGGATGACTTACCATGTTCTAAATGATTTAATTATGTGGAAAAGATCCTGAGATGTTTTGACTGATGTAAGAGATGTATAGAGAAGCTGTGGGTAGCCTCATTTGTTAGACAACCTGTACTCGGCCTGACCTATGTTTTGTAGTGAGTAAAAATTGTCACAGCATTTTGCTGACCCCACACAGAAGCATTGAACTACGTCAAAAACTTGTTTTTGTTATCCCAAAGGTACAGCAGACGAACAGCTGTGTTTCAGAAAGGGCAGCGAGGGTTTAGGGCTTAAAGCCCACAGTGATACTATCAACCTGTGAAGCCGAGTGTATGTTTCTAGCTATGACAATGCAGAAATGTGTTTATCTAGAACAACTGCTTGAAGGGACACCTATGTATATATGAAGACTGTTGTTTATGAGGGCAACCAGGGAACCATTGTGATTGCTAGGAACCCAGTGTGCCGACATAGATGTAAACATGTCGATATAAAATATCATCTCATCAGATCTGTCATCAGAGAAGAAAGAATGACACTGATTTATTGTCCAACGGACGACATGGTAGCAGACACTATGAGGAAACCTGTTCCAAATTGAAATTGAAGAGATTTGCAGAGGTCATGTTTAACGTGTAAATATTGACTGCCATACTCTTTTGATGTTTTTGGATTGTATTATTTTCTTTGTAAAATGTTTTTCGGAGAAGTTATCCAGTATGCTAATACAACCCTAAGTGGGAGTGTTAAAGTTAGAGGTTCTATGTAGGATTGTTAGTAACTGTCTATATAACTGTTTCCACTAGAGGGCACTCTAGGCGGAGCCACTCATGACACCACCAGGTGGCGAGTATAAAAAGAGATGTCTCCTCCCCCTCTACCTCTTTCTCCACCAGCCTCTCAGTGAGAGGAGAACTCATGTGCTGCTGCTCATACCATGTGAATGAATAAACCACGCCAAAGGCTAAAGATAGAAACCAGGGCCCTCATTCATCAATGTGTGCGTAGAACATGTTCTATTTCCACACGTAAGCACGGAATGTAGAACCAGTGTACGCACAGGGAAGTCGGGATTCATCACACGTGCGTACGCAGGCTCTATGCTCCTCCGTGTTGATGAATACCACTTTGTTCTACCGTCAATGCTCGTGCATGATTATCCATATATGGTCATGAAAGTGAGGAAACACCCCCCATGGGATGTGAAATAATGGACTGACCCGAGCGGAACTCTGAGAAACTCCACGGAGATTGTTCACTGCTGTCGAACCAAGAAGACACTATCGCGTATTATGGGATAAATAAAAGGCGGACTTGTAAACGGTGATGTCAGATATCAACGGCTCCCTAAGACCATTGCTGCAATTCTGCCTGGACAGCTCAAAATACTAATAAAGACCGTTCGTTGACCACTGTTTGGCGTTGGTTGTGTGTCATTATAAACGTGCTGTAATAAGAATGCCTTTATTAGTTGTGTTCGATTGGCTATATGATTTTTAGAGGCATCTATTTTGTTGTCGGCTAATAAAGACCGCGCTGGAATATGACTGCCTTTTCCCGTGTTGTTTGATTAATACCCAGGGATTAAAGTTCTCCTCAATTTTATTCCAAATCGCGATGGATCTCCCGTAAATTTTCTACCTGCTGCATATGATTTCTAGAGGCATACTACAATCTATTTTGATGTCAGTATTGGGTAGCCTATATAAACAATAATACGAGAGCATATACAAGAACAATGAATCTCACTGCATGTATGATGTAGCCTGCCTTTCAATACATGAACTTGAATTCCATCATGTTTGTGTGCGGGACTCACAAGGCTGTTGTCACAATGGGTGGTACCGGTACAGTAATAATAACAGTCCACACAATATCACGATCCATGCCATAGCCTATGTTCTATTAGGACATGATCTGTGACGACAAATGTTCTAGAATGTTTGATTAAGATATCATACTCTGACAGCATGCCTATGATCAACAAAAACGCGAACTTGAATCCCATCATATACATAGTCTGTCCACTATCTGGTGTCATTGCAATGCGTTTTCTATTCTTTCTTATACAGTAAAAAGGGGGAAGAACACTATATTCATATGACTTGTATTCTGCTTACAGCTTCGAAATTCCACTTGTTTCGTTTAACGTAAAGCCTTTTAAATATAATCAAAACGTTCCCGTGTTTCGGCGGTCTGTGCGCAAAATAATAACGAGTTGAGCTTTATGATTTATGATGAATTGAAAATGGGGGACCCTGATGTAAACAAGACGAAAGTCTTTCTCTGGGCCCCGTTCCCCGTACCTGGATAACTGAGTTAGCCGGATAACTTTCGGTTAAGTCTGACTTAAGCCGGACTTTCCGGCTCCCCGTACCTGGATTGTCCAAATCACCATGACAACAGATCCAAAAGTTTGAGCCTGGTCGAAAGCAGGGTTTAAGTTCAAGTTAGCCGGATGAAGCACAGCCACGCCCCCGCAAAGAAAGTGACAGCGCGTTTCCTGAAATTATTCCCACAGTCTAGGATCTGCTTTATACCATTCTGAATTACGTTTTTGTGCTCCATTCTTCCAGAGGGGGCTTTTGAAATGTAAAATAGACCCAAAATGCTGATACTAAATTCACTTTGTCCTAAATAATGCACGTTATATATACCGTGGCGCTCGCTCGGTGCGATGTACACATTATGTGGTTATTCTAACAACGCGCAGCATTGCAAATGTGAATCCCGCGGGGATATTTTTAATGATTGAAACCT
>NW_028173228.1:85968-97802 GCF_963971535.1 Notolepis coatsorum | reverse complement strand
AGTGTACATGTCCACACGGTTCTCGCCTAGGGCTCCTCGGGTGAAAGCGCCATGAAGCAGCCCAGCCTGGATAAGCACTCTAGCTGATACGAGGAAGCGTTGGTGATGCTGGTCACTGTAGAACTTTAGCCGCACGATCCACTATACACAAATAGACTATTACTGACTTAATAGAAATATGTCGCACTCGACGGTATAGCGCCAAACTCTGACAATTCAGTTATTAATTCGCACACGGTCTCAATGCTCTATTTGGGGCCAAACAGGCCATACTTCACAGCACGTCGTATCGTGGGTGAGGCTTCAACTTATTGGGTAACTTACTTCTGTATTCACCTGCACCATATTTATATGCACGGCGAACAATCTAGTGCCAACCTCATTTCTGTCTCGTATTCTTGGGCAAGGCCGGGCATGTACAGACATGTCTTGACGGTGGCTTTGAACCTGACTCTGGAGGCATGGCCTTGGCGCCTGTGGACCGCTGTCCAATAGGAGAATGAAATATTATGGTCTGTACTAGGCTAAAGGGATATTCCGTGTATATGTACAAGGAATATACAAGGGATATCAAACGATATACAAATATTATGCAATATATATCAATCAATAAATATATATATTCGGTTTAATCTGATCCTTTGTAACAGCCGCCTCCTAATTAGTCCCACCTAATTAGCTAAACAGAGACAGATTAACCGCACTGTCCACTACTCAATGTCTGTTGTGAGGGGTCGGGCAGTTCACAAAGTCATGGGGTCATGGTCGTCATCGATAGTATCGGGGAGCCTTGGCAGTTCTATTAGCCTCGCCACGGGTCGGGTGTAGATCCGTCCTTGGACGAGCACTTCGGCTGCTCGGACCTTTCCGTCGGCACCGGTGATCACTTTGCTTACGCGGCCAGCCGGCCACATAGCTCGGGGTAGTGACTGGTCGATAATCATGACGACTGTTCCTTCTGTCAAATTGTCTCTCTTTTTCACCCATTTCTGGCGGGTCTGTAGAGACGGTAGATAGTGGAGTAGGAAGCTGTTCCAAAACTTGTCAGCCAATACTTGACTGTACCTCCACATTCTTCGGCCGTTCGCTTCTTCAGGCCTGTACATTGTCTGTGGTAGCGCGGGGTCCAGCCGCCCCATCAAGAGTGTGTGGGGGGTGACTGGGTCGACATCTGCTACATCACTTGGGACGTAACCGAGGGGCTTTGAGTTCAATACTCCCCCGATCTCCGTGAGGACTGTCATTAAGACTTCTTCCGCCACGGTCTGGGCCCCAAGCACGGCGTACAGGGCTGTCTTTATTGAACGTACTTCTCGTTCCCAAGTTCCACCGAAGTGAGGTGCGTTCGGGGGATTAAACTGGAAGTCAATCTGGGATGGAGCGAGGTGGGTCTTAAGTTCTGGGCCCATAGCTTGGAAGCTCTCTCTCAGCTCTCTTTCTCTGCCTTTGAAGTTTGTCCTGTGATCAGACAATAGTATAGACGGTTTGCCTTTCCGCGATGTGAATCTTCGCAAGGCCATAAGGAATGAGTCTGTGCTCATGGTTGGAAGGAGTTCTATATGCATCGCTCGGGTGGTCATGCATTTGAATACAATACCCCACCGCTTCTCGGTTCCTCTTCCTTTCTTTATATACAGCGGGCCGAAACAGTCCATACCGGTGGAGTGAAAAGGCTTGTCGCCGAGTCGGAGGCGACAGGGAGGTAGGTCAGCCATCCGGGGTATACTGGGCTGCGCTCGCCACTTACGACAGTCTAGACAGGTTCGCTGGAAGCGCCGCACTGCTTCTCTCCCTTGCAGTATCCAATAACGACGTCTGATCTCCGCGAAGACTCTCTCTGCCCCGGCGTGATGCACATCCTCGTCGTATTTCTTTATGATCAGCTCTGTGACCTTGTGTCGGCTGTTTAAGACTATCGGGTACTTGACGTCATCCGGTAAGTCTGGAGCTCTCCGCAGACGACCACCCACTCTGATGAGACCATGGGCGTCGCTCTCGGGGGCTAGGTGGAGCAGTCTGCTGTCTGATGGGACGGGCTTTGCTCCCTGTAGACAGTCTAGCTCATCGGAAAACGAGTCTCTCTGGGCTCGTTGTAGTAGAAGAAGTTCTGCTTCTTCGTAGTCAGCTGCAGTAATGTCAGTAGTGAGCTGAACCTCTGGGTGGTGCCACAGGAATGTCTTTAGCTGCGCACTCTCTAGGGTGAGGCAATCGTCTATGTCGGGGTCTGTGGAGACGAGTGTGTTCAATCCACAGAACATAGATTTCTTGTTTTCGGCCTCCTCTTTACTTGCTTCCCGTGGGGTGGGTGTAGGCCACTCTTCTTCCGGGAGCTTGAGGAACTCTGCCCCGTCACTGTATAGGTTGTGACGGGTGAGGTCATCCAGGGACATTCCCCGGGTGATGACGTCAGCTGGGTTGTGTTTTGTGTCCACATACCTCCAGCTTGCTACTTCTGTTAAATATTGAATCTCCGTGACTCTGACTCCCACGAAGACCTTGTATCTGCACGAATCAGACCGGATCCATGTGAGTACTGTCGTGGAGTCTGACCACAAGATTGTTCTTTGCACCGGAATGGTGAGTTCACGTTGGATTAACGTGGCGAGTTGCGCTCCTGCTAGGGCTGCGCAGAGCTCTAGACGCGGGATAGATTGTTGCTTTCGTGGGGCTATTCTTGAGCGAGCCAGGATGAAAGCAGTATGTATTTCTCCTCCCTCCTCTCGGGCACGCAAGTAGGCCACCGAACCGTAGGCTACTTCGGAGGCGTCGCTGAAGACGTGCAGGTCCATCTGGCACGTCTCCGGCCTCACTGTGGGTGGGAAGTAGCTGCGGCGTATGTTGACACCTGGGAGTGAGCTGAGTTCCGTCTCCCACTCTCTCCATTTGGATGCAAGGTGTTTGGGTATGGGGTCGTCCCAGCCCTGGTCCTTGTCCCATAACGCTCTTACAATCATCTTTGCCCTGGTGGTGTAAGGTAGAATACATCCCAACGGGTCATATTGTCTGGCGAGTGTTCTGTATACACTCCGTCTGGTGGTCGGTAGTGCAGTCGACCTTCCCTGCTCCTTGATCAGGGGTGTGTGTTTATAATGGAGCGAGTCTGTTTTGAAGCGCCAGACTAGTCCTAATGTCATTTCTTGGGCTTCTCCTGGGATGGTCGCCATCCAGGTCTCGCTGCTTGCTGCCTTGTCCTCGGGGGAGAGGCTGCGCAATACTTGCGGGTCGCTGCTGGCCCACTGCCTGAGATCGAAGCCGCCTTTGATCAGGGAGGCGCGGAGCTTGAGTAGAAGGGCCTCGGCTTCTTCTGGCGTCGAGACGCTTTGCAGACAGTTGTCCACGTAGAAACTATTTCCTACACTTTGTCGGACCTCTTCATCAGCTGCTGGGTCCTCTGCGACGTGCTTTTGCAGTGCAAACGTAGCACAGCATGGGCTGCATGTGGTTCCGAAAGGGAGGACTTCCCATTGATAGATGGCTGGTTGCTCATCCCCGATCCTCTCTCTCCATAGGAACCGCAGCAGGGGCTTGTCCTCCTCCACTAGTCTCACCTGCAGGAACATCCCTTTGATGTCGCCGCTGATGGCCACCTTGTCTTGGCGGAAACGTAGTAACACGCCTAGTAGAGAGGGGCCGAGTGTTGGGCCGGGCAAGAGCTCTTTATTCAGATTTTGTGATCCGATCTGGTAGCTGCAGTTGAACACAATACGATCCTTGCCGTTGTGGTGGACTTTGTGGTGTGGCACGTACCATGATTCGGTCGTCTGATCGGCCTCTTTAATGTCAATTTTCTTTATGTGTCCCGCTGTGATTAGCTTGTTAATCTCAGCGCGGTACACAGTTTCTTGAGCGGGGTCTCTGGCTAGGCGCCGCTCTGTGTTCAATAGATACCGCTCCGTTGCTTCTTTTGGGGCGTGGAAGGTAGGCATACCCTCTCGCCTCAGGAGTGGAGTTGCGTATCTCATCACTCCGTTGACTTTCACTCTCTTTGTCCCCTGCTCGAGGAGGGCTATAGCGTAAATGTCTTCCTTGGAACGAATGTCTTCCTTTTCGTTCTTAAAGGGCATTGTCTCTAGTGTCCATAGCCTCTCGACATGCTGTAGGAGGGTGGTGTCTTCTTCTGTCACTCTGGAGTGGAGGCAGCTAGTGGCTGCTGTTCGGTTAAGAGACTTAGCGAGGGGGCCTTGTAATGTCCATCCTAGGCGGGTCTCGACTGCTGCAGGACAGCCTCTGGGCCCTGTGTGGACCCGGTCAATCGGGACGATGAGGTCTGCATGGTCAGAGCCTATCAGCAGGGTCGGGGTGGCACCGTCTATGAGCGGTATAGGTAGTTGACGCAGGTGCACATATTTATCCATCAGCTTGGCGACGGGGTAGGTGTACTGCGACAGGCCTATTTCTTGGCTGGTGAAAGCGTTAGTAATCCTATACCGTCTCTCTGGCTGCCCGCTTGCTGCGATAGTGAAGGAGACATTCTCGCCCTTTATCGTCTTTAGATCTCTTCTTATTGTCCGAATCGTCATCTGGTTTTCGCTCCCCCGCAGCCCCAGCTGGGCCGCAGCGGACGCGAGGAGAAGGGTCTTCTCTGACCCGTCGTCAAGGACGGCGTAAGTGTCCATGACCTTATCTTGGTAACTCAGTGTTACGCGGACCACCTTTAAGAGCACCCGGGCGCCCCCGCTGCTGGCGGGGTCAATGTACATAACACTTGCCTTTGTGCTGCTTGAGGGTGCAGGCTTTCTTCTGTTACTGTCGTGTAGGACATCTAGGTGGGCTCCGTCACACCGACTACACCTCTTCTTTAAGCGGCAATCGGCTGCCATGTGACTGCGCGCACATCGGTAACAGCGTCGGTTGGACTTTATCCATTGACTCACCTCGTCGGCGGTCATCTTCTTGAACGTGTCACATTGTGACAACCAGTGTTCCTTTTCGCAGTACGGGCACACCATCTTCCACTTCTCTTTCATCGAGGGGGTACTGTGGTTCTTGCTGCTCGGTACTGATTCTGATTGGTGCATGACGGTCACCAATCTGCGGCCATCGTTTGCTCTCCTAGGTCCCTCTCTGGAGCTTGGTGTGCTCCGCATGAACGTATCCAACCGTAGGCTGTTGACTTCTCTCGCCAGGAAGTCGGCTAGGTCTAGGAGGGATGGCTCGGGACCGTTAGGATCACGGTGGTCTCTTTGCCGCCTGAAGCGCTCTTGTCGGGCGGGCGGAAGCTTCTCTAAAATCCTCTCGACATTAGAGTTTGCGTACAGTTCGTGCATACCCTTTTCTCTTTGCGCCCCCAGCATCCCTACCAGGGATTGTACCTTGATAGACAGGTCATCTAGTGAGCGATTGTCTGTGGCTGGGGGTAGGCGGTCAATATGCCTTATCTCTTGTATTACGTAGTCCCATATGCGTCCATATCTTTGGTTGAGTGCTGCTAGAGCCGCTGTGTATGGGGTAGTAGAGGTGGCATAGGCCAGCGCTATATTGTGCGCTCGGGGCACCTTGATGTGCTTCAGTAGGATAGCATACTTGTACGGTTCATCAGCTACATCGGACATCATTGTCTCTAAGCACATTCGTAGCTCCGTGTACTGTGCTCTGTTATCGTGTGTGAAGTCCGGAAACGTCAGTGTGCCAATGTATGATGCCATGGATGGCTGGCACATCGGTGAGCGTTGGAAGAGAGGCCTCCTAGGCGAGTCTCCTCTTACGCCTCTTGGTGGGCTGGTACCTGCCGCGTATCCAGGTGCTGTTCCTCGGGGCTGGTCGTGCGTCAAGCTCACCCGTGAATTGAGTCGGGGGTCTGTAGCGCAGAGCCGCGGGGTTAGAGCCTGGGCTGTACTGGACCTCCTGGTCCTGTGGAGTACTGTGCTGCTGTCGGGCTTGACTCTCCTCCTCTCCCTCTTCTTCTTCCTCTGGCAGGTCCTCTAGATCCTGTAGTCGTCTATTTAGCCTCTCCGCGGTGTAGACCGTTTCTTCCTTGTAGCTGGGTCTCACTTGGACCGGTCGGGGAAGGGGTTCGGAGGGGGGTATAGGCTCTCTCTGGTGGTCGGGCTCAGGGTCGCTTGATCGGGTAGGGGAGGGTGCCCTTGACCCTTGTCTTGACGAGGCCCTGGAACCCCGTGCGGAGGGAGGGGGTGTTGCCCTGGTGATCAGCTGCTCCATTATCTGCGCTTGTAATCGGTCGCGCTCGGCTTCGCGCTTGGTGAGAGCGAGGTCGCGCTCTGCTTCTCTTTGGGCACCGGCGGCGGCGCGCTGGGCTTCGGCAGCGGCGCGCTGGGCTTCGGCCCGGTCCCTTCCTATATTCTCTTCCGTCTGAAGGCGTCTAATCTCTAGACGTATACGATCTTCGTCGCTCCGTTGCTGCGCTTGAAGGCGTTCTCTTTCCATGGAAGAATGTTCGCGCTCACTAAGCGTCTGTGCTTGGAGTCGATCGCGCTCTGTTGAGGCTGCCAAGCTGGCGAGGAATGCCTGTGCCAGCATCTTGTCCGCCTCGCTGGGGGAAGACGCTGGTTGGGGTGATCCGCTCCTGGCAGTACTCGTTGGAGATCTGTTCTCCTTTGGCGAGTCCTGGAGATCCATCTCCGGGGTGCTCGCCTCTTCTTGTAGCGGGTCGAGTTCCATCCCTGGAGGGCTGTCTTTATCCTGGAGCTCTCCGGGGACTACTTCTTCGGTCTTGGCGGGGGGTAAAGTCATGTCGGGTCCCTCCTGGTCCCTACCGTGAGCTTGGTCAGTTACGTTAGAACCCACTAGGGCCTCTATTGGCGGGGTAGCCTGGTCGATAGGGTCGGACATAATTTTACTATCTACTTTTTCCGCGTTTACCGTCTGTAGAAAGCTAGGTAGTATATTGGCAATGTAATCCTCTAAGTACTGAGGTGTCTGCCGTCTACGCTGCGGGCGATCTACTTTAAGAGAACCGTTTTGTGGAGTGTTCATCATTGGCCATGTCAATATTAATACCACTATATTAATATTACACTAGTTACCCTCCGGCTCGAAGGACCAATTGTAACTGAGGGGTACAATTCCCTGACTGTATTGATAAGTATGGTATCATTAAACCACTACCGTCTTATGTACTTTAATTACTGGCCATACAGTACATGATATATATATATATATATGATGAACACTTCCCACAATGAATCGGTTCCACACAAAGTTGTAATTAAGTATTTATTGCAGCAAAAGGTACATAATATACTTCTCTATTTTACTTTGGATGCGCTTATAAGGCAAAGGAATGTGCGTAGGCAAATCAATAATGAATGTCCATTCTCTGGTTACGCAGGAGGTAATTATACAACCTGAATCTTAGGGAATTATACCTATGGTACACTAGTAATTTATAGCGGGAGATACTGGAAGGGTCCCCCCGGTTGTAAGCCAGCAGGGGTAGAGGATCTGTCGGTAGTAGAGCCTGGGTCAACGATGATAAGGAGACTCCGAGTACGGGAGACGGTGCAATAAGATCTTGATCCACAGACGAATACAGCTGTTCTCCGTAGCCTGTAGATCCACAGGGAAGAAAGCTAGCCTGCCTCAGGCTCTCTGAGGCGCATACTCGACGTGGCTCCTCACAGGGTAAATCCCACACACGTGTAGGCGTCTGCGATTCTCCGCTCCATTAATCACAGGACCAAAAGCAAATATAATCCATGTATTGGCTATGTAGTCGTCGGGTAGATTAATCCAGTGTACATGTCCACACGGTTCTCGTCTAGGGCTCCTCGGGTGAAAGCGCCATGAAGCAGCCCAGCCTGGATAAGCACTCTAGCTGATACGAGGAAGCGTTGGTGATGCTGGTCACTGTAGAACTTTAGCCGCACGATACACTATACACAAATAGACTATTACTGACTTAATAGAAATATGTCGCACTCGACGGTATAGCGCCAAACTCTGACAATTCAGTTATTAATTCGCACGCGGTCTCAATGCTCTATTTGGGGCCAAACAGGCCATACTTCACCGCACGTCGTATCGTGGGTGAGGCTTCAACTTATTGGGTAACTTACTTCTGTATTCACCTGCACCATATTTATATGCACGGCGAACAATCTAGTGCCAACCTCATTTCTGTCTCGTATTCTTGGGCAAGGCCGGGCATGTACAGACATGTCTTGACGGTGGCTTTGAACCTGACTCTGGAGGCATGGCCTTGGCGCCTGTGGACCGCTGTCCAATAGGAGAATGAAATATTATGGTCTGTACTAGGCTAAAGGGATATTCCGTATATGTACAAGGAATATACAAGGGATATCAAACGATATACAAATATTATGCAATATATATCAATCAATAAATATATATATTCGGTTTAATCTGATCCTTTGTAACAATAAGGGCTAAGCATTTATGTTAGGGTTTATGCGAGAGTTAAGATCATGGTAAGGGCTGAGGTTTTATGTTAGGCAGGTATGGTGAGGGTTAAGATTAGGGTAAGGTCTAAGGGTTTATGTTAGGCAGGTATGGTGAGGGTTAAGATTAGGGTAAGGTCTAAGGGTTTATGTTAGGCAGGTATGGTGAGGGTTAAGATTAGGGTAAGGTCTAAGGGTTTATGTTAGGCAGGTATGGTGAGGGTTAGGGTAAGGGACCAGGGAATGGACGGCGTGACTGGAATATAACGTAGTCAACAGTCCCCATAAGTGTAGACCAGCACTAACAACAGCACTACATTCAAATGAGGCTCTGCTCTGGGGATCACTACACATCCAGCTGCTGATCATGGCATAGAAACACATGGTAGGCAGGGTTCGCACAAGGTCCTTGAAGTGCTTAAAGTGCTTGATTTGTGACCCAAAAAAGTCAAGGCCTGAAATTCCTTGAAAACAGTGCTTAAAGAGTCCTTGAAATAAAAATCAACCATTCGCATTGAAAGTTTTGTTCGTCCATGATAAACATTTTCTGAATCAAGAAATAAAAAATTTCGATTTGAAGTGTTTGTCGAACTAATTGTCGGAAATTGGTTTTTAAGCCATACGTATTGGATCAAAATGTTCTCCTATAAAAAAACACAATTTAAAAGGGAATTGTATCCTTTTAAATGCCCTTTTAAAATGAAAAATAGTGCTTGGAAAAGTCAAGTCAAGTCAAGAGTTTTATTTGTCACGGCATACGAGTATACAATGAAATGTGGGTGGTCTTGCCCGCAACGATGTGCAATACAGTGGGTACAACATATAATAGAATCCAATACAAAAACATTGTGCAATAACAGGTAACAGGTAACAGGTAACATGGTGTGACATCAAAATCGGTATCTGTACATAGTTATTTACAGAGCATATAGGACATGCTAGGTAGCTTTGGTAGTGCAATACACTGTTACTGTTGCTACTACTGATTTAAAGTGGCCTTTCCTTTTGGCAATAAGTGTGAGTGTGTGCGCATGAGTGTGTGCCCGCTCATGATAAAGTGTTAATGTTGTATGTTGTACCACTGTATTGCACATCGTTGCGGGCAAGACCACCCGCATTTCATTGTATACTTGTATGCCGTGACAATTAAAACTCTTGACTTGACTTGACTTGTTAAGTGGCTGCTAGTGTGTGAGCGTGCACTGCGTGCGTGTCGTGTGTGTGCTCATGTGTGCTTATGTGTGGATAGTTCAGTGTTCTGTGGTACTCAATGTTCATTGTTCAGGACTCTGATGGCCTGGGGGAAGAAGCTAAGCCTAAGCCTCTCTGTCCTAGTAGCTGGGGTTCGCAGGCGTCTGCCTGACCTCAGCAGCTGAAACAGGCTGTTATTGGGGTGGTGGGGGTCTTTCATTATTCTGCAGGCTCTAAATTTGCACCTCTTGTTGTATAGAACCTGCAGGGGAGGTAGTGCAATACCCGTGGTACGCTCGGCTGAGCGCACCACTCTCTGTAGGGCCTTCTTGTCCTGTGCCGTGCTGTTTCCATACCAGGCAGTGATGTTTCCGGTCAGGATGCTCTCTACCGCTCCTGAGTAGAAGGACTGGAGTATCTTCCCCGATACTCTGAACTTCCTTAACTGTCTCAGGTGGTAAAGGCGCTGTTTCGCCTTCTTTACTACTGTGTCTATGTGTGTTGACCATGTCAGATCCTCTGAGATGTTGACCCCCAGGTACTTAAAGCTGCTCACCCTGTCCACGGTAGCCCCGTTAATCATCAGTGGTGTGTGCGTCTCCTGCTGTCCTCTCCTATAATCCACGATCAGCTCCTTGGTTTTACCAATGTTCAGGAGCAGGCTGTTGTCCTGGCACCAGCGTTCCAGTACCTCAACCTCCTCCCGGTAGGCCTTCTCGTCGTTGTCCGAGATCAGCCCCACCACCACCGTGTCGTCTGCGAACTTCACTATGGAGTTGGAGCTGAACTTGGCCACACAATCGTGTGTGTAGAGTGAGTACAGCAGGGGGCTCAGAACACAGCCCTGGGGGGACCCGATGCTCAGGGTGATGGTGTTGAAGGTCTGACCCCCCACCCTGACCGCCTGGGGTCTTTCGCTCAGAAAGTCCAGTACCCAGGCGCTCAGGGCGGAGCTCAGACCTAGCTCGATCAGCTTGTCCACCAGTCTGGTGGGGACTATGGTGTTGAACGCTGAGCTGTAGTCAATGAACAACAGTCTCACATAGCCCCCCTTCTGACGGTCAAGGTGAGAGAGGGTGCTGTGCAGTACCTGGGAGACCGCGTCGTCGGTGGACCTGTTTGTCCTGTATGCAAATTGCATAGGGTCCATATCACTGGGGAGGGAGGCACAAATCTGGTCCTTGACCAGCCTCTCGAAACATTTCATGACCACAGAGGTGAGTGCCACCGGTCTGTAGTCATTTGGACATGTTGGGGAGGGTTTCTTCGGTACAGGGATGATGGTAGACATCTTGAAGCAGGCAGGGACCACTGACTCCGCCAGGGATTGATTAAAGTCATTGAAAGTGAATGTCTGTGGGAATCCTGGGTAGGGCTGTCCTTCCACCAACACCGTTTGGCTTACCAGCCAAGGTGCCAGACACATTTTTACCGGCAAAAAAAAATTCTACTTTTTAGTGTATCTCCATGTGTTATTATGTGTATTATGTGTTATCACTATAAAAAAGATGATATCATATATATATATATATATATATATATATATATATATATATATATATATATATATATATATATATATATATATATCTGTAAATCAATATCTTCCTTTTGAATAGAATAGGCTCAGGAATCAGGATTGTTAAATCTAATTAGCCTAATCCTACACATCCTACACACACACACACACACACACACACACACACACACACACACACACACACACACACACACACACACACACACACACACACACACACACACACACACACACACACACAGCTACAGCATGACCCCCTTCAGACACATACACACACACAGTTACAGGCTGCGGAATCACTAACAAGACACTGTTTCTTGTTCAACATTCATAAAGGTGGCTCCTCATGTTTGTGACTGAGTAGCCTCCATCATTTAGGAAAAAAGGAAATATTATATACGCCATCGCCACTTGGCGGGTGTTCATTCTGTTCCCTGTTTGTACCTAAACACACAGTACAGTACAGGTCATCGAAGACAGGATACAGCAAATTATCGCGTTATGAAAATTAACTCAAAATTAATTACAAAAAATTAAAAATTAAAAAATTATTTATATATATATTTTTTATTTTTTTTTAATCTCATTCATTCCATAATAACGTAGAATACACATTTACAGACTTTTTTTTAAGATGGTCCATTTGCATGTTCTTGGTTTCTGATTCTAGGGACATCTATGGATCTCAGGGAATGTATTCCCAGTGTCAGAAATACTGTGTCAGTTACTAGGCTTGAGTCAATTGT
>NW_028173228.1:73468-83468 GCF_963971535.1 Notolepis coatsorum | reverse complement strand
GTAAGGACTCTATATATAAAATCTTGCATTGATCTGATATTTCTTTCTACCGCGATCGATGCTGTCTGTGTGTGTGTGTGTGGCTGTTTACCGTTGAGTGCAGGAGGTGGGGGGGGGGAGCGCCCCGCCACGAGGGTCATTTCATGTATGCATGAGGAAGGATAATAATGATAATCTAGCGTTGATTTCAGGAAGATTCGATAACCAGCGAAAAGTTACAACGTGTTTAGTGTATTCTACTAAAGGGCTATTATCGCGTCTTTTCCTGGGATTACTAAGAATCACCAAAACTATACTCATATTCAAAACGGCATAAAACGGAAATGTACAGATGAAAAAACAATCTCTTTTGTACATGTTGACTGGAAGCAACTCACTCACAATTGACGGGTGTATTAGACCCATAGCTATAATTTAAGATATATTTTAAGCACTCGTAAGTCTCGCTTGATTAAAGCGATGGCGATGGCAGACTAGCACCCTCTGGCGCATTAAGTGATGGCGCAGAATGAGTTAACAGTCCTGTACATTTTCCATAAAACGCCTGTCGCTTGCAAACTGAAAGTAAATTGGACACTATTCTGGAACCATTTGTAGCAGATGCACAAGTCTGGGCTATTTTGAAAGAATCACTCTGAGTGCTATTGTCATAGAGGTACAGAGGTTTGAACACACTGAAATAAAAAAAGGTAAAAAAAAATTCGTCTGAATTATTTTGCAAACAGATGCCTGCAGATCTATTCTACTCTATACTTATTAGCTGAAAACACTGCTGGGGGGAGCTCCAGTAGCTCACCGCATATCTCGGCGCTATTTCTGCGTCGGGGAAAACCGTGCTGCGTCACGGATCTGGTGGACTCCGAGTTCGATTCCCGGACCCGCCGTCATTTGCCAGAATGTCTTCCCCTGATCTATATCCCGTTTCACCCTGTATCTGTCGGTCATGCTTGACCAGAAAAAGCGATAAACGCTAAAAAATAAAGTTTTAAAAAAAGAAAACACTGCTGGGGCCATAGCCTGAAGTCTTACCTGGAATATGTCCAAAGTCGATAACAATATCACAAAACATTATTGTTTTACACATCTTTATGTAATGGTATGTTTACCGGAGAGGGAGGCGCACGTTCATTCTCTTGCGTACGGTACACTTTTACTGTTTTTACCGCTTCTCTGTCTCAGAAATCCTTTCCAGCGTCAGCAAAACCGGAGGTGGTCACTTTTAACTTTTTTGTAAAATTGCAGTTCAATGTACTTTATATAATGAATACATAATAAAACAAGTAGCAAATAAAAGTTGCATCATGTTGCAAAATCAATCAATCAATGACACCAACAACATTGGGAAATTCGATAACGTTAAATAACGCCAGTTTCCCACCCACGGCTTCCCTCCCCCTAACCCAGCCAAACGAGTTAGTATAGCAATCAGCCCAAGCCAAGGCAATGCTGACTCCGGGAGTCGAGACCGCAGCCTCTTGCATTGGTGACGAGCGCAATCTCCGCTATGCCACCTGACCGCCCTTTAAATAACAATATTTAAATAATAAAAACGATCTCTGGGTGGCTGGCTCAATATCATCCTTGATTTCATCCAGAGTGATATTCTCCTTCGAAATATTCTTTCATGGTCACGCCTGGCATTACGATGCCTGCGTCTGGCAACAATTACTGCTGCCATGATCACCTGTGATGCTGGCAGTGACGCTGGCATGATGCCTCTTTATAGCGCTTAGGGATCTGCACTTATTTACCACCATGTCTGTGAAGACGGTAGGTGCGTAGCATTAACTGGTCGGTGCAATTGGCACCGGCCTTTGTGGATATGGAGCAGATTTGGACGAGGCTCATTTACATAGAAATGGGACATGTTCCGCCCATATTACCTCATATAAATATGCACCAATTGCACCAGACGTTTAAATTTTTTATCTTTATCTCCTGTAGCACTTTGAGATTGTCACAAATATAAAGTGCGTTACAAATTGAATTAAACTGTGGATACCAAACGATAGCATCACGATGGTTTCAACCGGAATAAATGTGTCGGAAGGTATGGGTTCTTACATATCTCGATGTGATCTATCTAGAAATATCTACAGCAAGAATTTTAGGTGTCAGTGAAGCCAAAATTTCAATCTGGTTAGAAGTGGTGGAGAGAATAAAAGCTAGCATATGAATTGTAGTGCCTGGTTAGGAACGAATGATAATGGATGGATTATCCAAGTGGGGGTCCGGGGGGGTGGGCGAGCGAGAGCATATGTATGTAGGGTATTAGATAGCAAGTATTAGGTGTATATCTCGTATACTACATTTATTTAAGTGGTGATTTCATTGGATGTTTACTGTTAACCCTTTAACAGTAACGCTGAAACACGTCATTCCCCAGCATGCTTATTCTGCCGATGACGCTGGACAGCGTCTTTGATATCAATATTTCAAAAATCTGTGATCGAAATCATATTTCTCCCCCGGAGACATTATATGTACTGGTGAGCCCCTGTCAACTCTCTAACGGTTCAAGAGCGCCATCTGGTGGCCTATCGGCAGATCGCCCAGGGAAGAAACAGGGAAGTGGAAGCTGGTGCTCATTTCAATTTGGTCCGATCACTCGCTATAGGTCCCGGGACTCGAGCTCGACACAATGGATATCGATCCGTTGCCAATAACTCGATAAACAACATGATTTGGACGTATATACTATTATACAACCTGGAAATGGATCGGATATTTCGACATCCCATAATAGAAAAAATTCTGTTCCACGCTCATCTCCCAACGGCGAGAGGAAGCTACGGTGAGTTTCAGCGTTATTTTGTAATGTCTTCTATACTAACTGCTCCAATGATCATATCACCCACACTAGATGAATGATATAACGTTGCCCACGGAATTATAAACGACCCCCCGCCCATCCGGTCAACATCAGATCATATGTAGTAACTTCTAGAAGTACGTCCATTTGAAATTTTTTATCTTGCGCCGATTGCTATCAAACTGTATACAATCATCAATATAATGCATTTAGGGCTATAAATCACATTCTGGAGAAAGCTGCAGAAAACGATAAAAACATACTTATACTTTAGACCGTATTTTAGTATGAATATGTGAATGAAAAAGTATAACGTTGCTACACCCTGAACAATAGATATAGGACTTTGAATGGGCCATGGTAATGTCAATTTAGCAATACAAGTTATAGCCCTGCAAAGAAGGGGAACTTCTCCATGTTAAATAGGGCTGGCGAGGGATGGTAAATTATGAATTTAACCCCGGCGATCAAAGGGTTAATGCTTGTATGTCTAATTGTATCTTATGTTTAAAAAAAAAATTTAAAAAAAAAGAAGAAAAAAAAATGGTGTTACAAATTGAATTAAACTGTGGATACCAAACAGAGAAGGTAAAGACGACTTTGAACTGTTGAACAGTAATCCAGAACAATTGTATTGCACTGTAAAAGAATATTTTATATGTCTGCACTTTATGTGCTCATTTTATGTCTATTCTATTATACTATTTTATTGCACTGCACTATTGCACTATTTTACTCTGTCTATTTTATCTTACTCTTTTTATTACTCTTACTCTTTTTATTTTATTAATGCCTGCACCTTATGTGCTCATTTTGTGCCTGTATTTTTTCTGTTGTGAAGCACTTTGAGCTGCAGTTTCTGTATGAGAGGTGCTATACAAATAAAGTGTATTATTATTATTATTAATTGGCAGTGTTAGCGGGTGGGAAGCCAGTGGGGTATGTGTCCAGGTCGCTGTAAACTGTGACTCCTACTGGTCGGTCGGGGCGCCTGTTCAGGGAGGGGGATCTGGGGGAAATAGAAGCACGTCCATTTGAAATTTTTTATCTTGCGCCGATCGCTATCAAACTGTATTTGATTATCAATATAATGCATTTAGGGCTATAAATCACGTTCTGCAGAATGCTGCAGAAAACGATAAAAACATATTTATACTATAGACCATATTTTAGTATGAATATGTGAATGAAAAAGTATAACGTTCCTACATCCTGAACGATAGATAATTGACGTTGAATGGGCCATAGTAATGTCAATTTAGCAATACAATTTAAAAAGTTATAGCCCTGCAAAGAAGGGGAACTTCTCCATAGACAAATAGAGCTGGCAGAGGATGGTATAAGGATGTACATAAGCCTGGCAAAGAAAGTGTTAAGAACAGTACAATACCCCATTTTAGTAGTACCGGTACTTTAGCACATTGGGCGCCATGCATTGTACCCATCATTGGGTCCAGTCTGCCATTGCTGTGAGCCTGTGGAGATGTTTACCTTCTTTGCAGCGCTATAACTTTTTAAATATTATAGCTATATTGACATTACTATGGCCCATTCAACATCGGGTATCTATCGTTCCGGATGTGGGAACGTTATATTTTTTCATTCATACATTGTTGTGTTAATACCGTCGACAGGCCCGGACTGGCCATCGGGAGCACCGGGAGTCTTCCCGGTGGCCTGGCCTGCACAGATAAAAAAAAAATTATATAAAAAGAAAAATATTATAATTTTTTATTTTTATTATTTTAAAAAACAATTTTGCCAGGCCATTGTTTCTACTTGTGGCGGCGGCGCGGTGCGATAGTTAGATACCCTAGGTGGGTGGGGAACAACCAGGATTTCACTGTCTGCGACAGAGTTGGAGAACTATCTGACTCTCTCTCCCTCACGCGGATCACACACACACAATGGAGCCGTGCTGCCGCTTGTGATTGGTGGAGGCGGGACCAGGCGATACAACTGATTGACAGCGGAGGCGGCGAATGGAATGGCAGATGGCACTCAGATGCAGAATGCATCATCTCCCCTGTCAAAAGCCCAATGTTAAATCTGCCAATAAACAAATAAATAATTTAACCCTTGTGTCTGAAAACTAAAGTGTTATACTCTTACCATATTAGGGTACTAAATTGAAAAACGCCATAAAAAGATTATATGTTGAAATAATTTCCCACTTTCTTTTCCATAAATATTTTATTCAACTTCAGATTAAAAATGAAATACTCCCACTTTTCTGAAAGGAGTTGTTAAATCTGACATTACAAAAAACAATATGTGGTGGTTATGATTTGGGCTGAAGTTGAATAAACAATTTATGAAAGAGAATAATTTCAAGATAATTCAAAGATTACACACCGTTGCCACATATATTGGCTACAAACATAATCACTGCAAAGTTATCAAAAAAATAAGAATCTGATCAGACACAAGGGTTAAGTTGTTGTTCCCTTTCTAATTTCCTCAGAAACATCTAGTCTAGTTAATGTGATCAATATTATTTGACAATTGATGCTTTTTGTTGGAAATTTCAGTCAGTGAGCTCATACTTTGAGCTCATTTTATAGTTAAAATGATTGAGACAACGCAATCTTCTGTCTTCGTTGTGCATGCATGTGTGTGCTCACCACACGCGATACATGTGTCACTATTCTGGCAGTAGCTACTGTTATTATAGTATTGTAATGAAAGGTCTGTTATTTAATGTTTGTGTAAAGGGCTATTTTAACTGTTGATGGGTAGTGCATCAGTAAAGTGATTATGGTATTGTGCTCTTGCTCTGTTTGAATAGGTGGAGAGAGTGGTTAACTGTATTGTTATGTACCATGAGATTGATCACTCCTGTGTCACTGGGCATGCATGTGAGGGCTGCTAATTAGCTAATTGCTGCTGATTGGATACCTGCTGGCAGGTTAAAACCAGTCCTTCAGTCACACATGCAGGCTGTCTGTGGCTAGAGGGAGAGTTGTCACGTTCTCCCATTCTTTGTTCTTTAGTTTGTATCAGTATTTCATTGTTAGAGTAGTCTTTTTGGGTTAAACACGGGTTTTGGTGTCTGTTTGCACATAGGTTGCGTTCCTTTGAGCCAGGGTCGTAACAGTTGGGGGCTCGTCGGGGATTGAATTTGGAAACAAATACCCCTAGAATTTGTTTGGTGTTTTTTTGTTTTATTTTGCATGGTGTGTCGTGGTGCTATAGTGTGGGTGGTGTTTGTTACATGTTGTGTAACGTGGGGGCTTGGGCCGATCATCAAACAGGTGAGTATGCCCTTATTTGTTTGTAATTTGATGTGACTACTTATTGCTGTTAAAATATATAGTTTAGTGGACATCACATGTAGGTAGGGACATTATTTTCTGGTTGTTTGTTAGCTTCCTGTGCACCACATACTCCTGGGGCAGTCAGAGAAGTGATTAGCACCATCTACTTGTCTTGTACCATATCATATACTTGACGGGTGGATGGTCAATATGCTCTTTGGCTGGTAGCAGGTGTGGTTGAAGAGGGTTAGGTCTACAGGGCATTAGCTTAAGGGTAGGTAGGATAGGGGGCCAGAAAACACAGGTAGTGTGGTAGGGCTGATGTAGTTTTTTTTAGGGTAGACATGTGGTGGGCCGTGTTGACTGCAGTTTAGATGTAGAAGCTGTAAGTAAATCATAAGTCATAAGTCATATCAGGTTATAGGGGGGCACCTGTTTGAAATTGTTTGTTGTATTTATTTTGTTTGTTTTGAGTGTTTGGATAGCCTACCTGTTAGCACCTGACCTCTTGCGCGTATGACACATCTATTTATTTCAGGGTGTTTTTTTTTTTTTTTTTTATTGCAAACTAGAAAGGTGCGCTCAGTAGAGCACACATTTCCACCGCGTCTCCTTGTAGTTATTAGTATTGGCATTGGCATGCTGACGCTAACAAAGGGTGCTTCAGCGGTGCTTCAGCGGTCTTCAGTGGTTCTTTAGTGTTTCTTAAGTGGTTCTTCGGTGGTTCTTTGGTGGTTCTTCAGTGGTTCTTTAGTGGCTCTTCAGTGGTTCTTCGTGGTTCTTCAGTGGTTCTCAGGTAAATTGTGTGTATGCTAGGGTGTTTTTGGTGACTCTAAAGTGAGGAGGTTGTGGCGCTGGTGCAGTAGGGATGGCTTCCATAAAGGATTTTGTTGATCACCCTTCTGATGAGTTGTTGGAGAGGTTTTCCAAGGAACAGCTTCTGGAGCTTGCTGTGCACTACAAGGTGGAGCTTACTGCCAGTGAGAAGCATTTGAAACCGACTGCCTTGGGTGCTTTGAGGGCTTTGCTTGTTAGGGAGCAGGTGCTTGCGGCGACGGTGGTGGAGCCTCCTTTGTCTGACATGTCTCCGCTGCTATCTGCGGTGGCGGAGGGTGAGTGGAGGCTTAGAGAGTTAGAATTTAAGGAAAGACAGCTACAGCAAGAGCGTGAGGAGAGGAGAGATGAGTGTGAGTGTGAGCATGAGCGTGAGCGTGAGCGTGAGATTAGAGAGCGTGATCTTAAGGAGAGAGAGCGTGAGCTTAAGGAGAGAGAGAGGAGAGAAGAGCGTGAACAAGAGCATTACTTGAAGGACTTAGAGCACGAACGTGCACAGAAGGAGCTTGAGTATAAGCATGCTGCCTTGCAGGCGGGTGCTCTGCATTCAGAGTCGCGTTCCGGTTTTGATGTAGGCAAAAATATTAGGATGGTGCCTCCTTTTTTTGAGAAGGATCTCGATAGGTATTTTCCCCTTTTTGAACGGGAGGCAACCACATTGAAGTGGCCTGATACAGCCTGGACACTGCTGCTGCAGTGTGTTCTTGTTTGTAGGGCGCAAGAAGCCTATACTGCTCTGTCCCTTGAACAAAGTGCTGACTATGAGCTTGTTAAAGCTTCCATATTGAGGGCTTATGAGTTAGTCCCAGAGGCCTATTGTCAGCGTTTTAGAGGTTATCACAGGTCGGAGGGACAGTCGTATGTTGAATTTGGAAAAGAGAAGGAGAACCTGTTTGACAGGTGGTGCACCTCTCAGAAAGCTGAGTCAAGAGAGCAGCTTAGACAGTTGATTCTCCTAGAGGAATTTAAAAGATGTGTTCCTGATACCGTTTCCACTCATCTAAACGAGCGTAGGGTATTGAAGATACTGCTGTCTTCGCTGATGAGTTTGTGTTGACACACAAGTCCGTGTTTGTGGAGGACTACTGTGTTGAGTCCAGGGATAGGCGTCCTTTTCAGGGGGGCCGTTTCCCAAAACCTGTGTCTGCTGGTCAGTTAACTTCACCTCCTAGGCAGGGTGGTTCTGCTAGTGCATTCCCAGAAGGGATTATATGTTTCTACTGTAAAGAGCCTGGTCATATCGTTGCTGGGTGCCCGGTGCTTGAACAGAAAAATGTCAGAACGGTGGCTCTGGTAGAAACCATATGCAGAACACCTATGCCAACGTTAGAGGGTGATGGGGAAAGTATCAAACATGTGGACGAAGAGCTCAAGGGTTCCTCAAGATTTATGATGGATGGATTTGTTTCCCTGACTAATGCACTAGAGTCCAAACAGGCTATAACAATTTGGAAAGATACCGGAGCTTTTCAGTCCCTCATTCTGGAGGGGGTTTTGCCGTTTTCAGAAAAGTCTTCTTTGCATTCCGGTGTCGTTGTTCGTGGCTTTAGAGGTGGATTTGTGGATGCACCTTTGCATGAGGTCACACTCAATTCTCCCTTAGTATCAGGCAATGTTGTTGTGGAGGTATGTTCTCACATTCCCATAAGAGGGGTGTCCTTCATTCTAGGGAATGATTTGGCTGGTGACAAAGTGTTGGCTACTCCAGTTGTAACTCCCATTCCTGTGGTTTCTGAGGTCCCTAATGAGCTGGCACAGAAACATCCAGGAGTGTTCCCTGTGTGTGCTGTGACACGGGCAATATCAGCGGACAAAAGTGATGTTGTTGATACTTCAACTTGTGACATTACACTTAGTGACACATTCTTTGTTGAATTGAAAAGTGTACCTGTTGAGAATTTTGGAAAGCACATTGTGGATGTACCTCTGCATAATGATTCTCTTGATTGTGCCTTTGTGTCAGGCCCGGTGGTGAAACCAGAGTTGACATGCGTGCCGGGTAGGCATGTGGCAGGAGATGATCTGGCAGCACAGTGTCTCAAGGTCTTCCCAGCCTGTACGGTCGCTGAGGCCACGAACGAATTGGAGGATGAGTGTGGGAAGGATGCTATGAGAGATGCTGTTGATTCATGTGACACCGTTCTAGTTGAAGAGGCTACAAGGCCTGACTTAGGCTGCCAGCCTTCCCACAGTAGCTCTATTGTCCCTGATGTTTCACTTGTGGGCAGGGATGGTCCCAGTATGTCAGTTGATGATTCTGACATTGATTCACATGTCCACACTGACTCTCTGCCATGCACTAGGTGTGCTAGTCAACCTAGTTACCTGTGTCCTATGGAGCAGGAGCCGCCTTCGCGACCTGGTCTGATGAGTGGCAACCATTTTGATCAGGACATATGTTATTTTGTGTGACGCCATTTTAGATGGTGTTTTTAACGCTTTTGTGACTGATGTATTGCCATGTTCCAGGGACGGTGGGGCTGTACCTGAGGCGGTGCATCCTACTCTGGATGTTCACGGTTTGCAGTATCCTGAACTGCCAGTGCCAGGTGGGATGGATATGGGCGCTGTGGTGGTAACAGATATCTATGGTTTTTGTTTTTCTGTGGTCTGTCCTGTTGAGTGCAGTGAGCTTAGCTCTCAAATTGATTTTGGTTTACAGTCGATTTTTGACAGGTCGGTATCGGTGGAGGGGCCTGTTGAAATGGAGCTCATATATGATAAGGTACTGGTTTGTCGATGAGGTCCTAAGTCTTACGCCTCAGTGGAGGAGGCGCCTGCCCCACTCCAGCCATATACCGCAGTGGCGGAACCTTTTGTGAGGTCTAGCTTGCCCGAGAGTCGGGACAGGGTTGTTTTTTGTTTTACACAGCATTGGCGAATGTTCCACAGTGGGGAGCATGCGACACGGTTGGTGGTCGTGTTCGACGGGGGCCGGCCCGTTATCGCTGTTATGGTAGTGGCCCTGACAACTAATGGGTCACAATATTTTTTGTTTATGGGTTTGAAGTGTAGTGGTTGCCTCTTGGGCAACCAGTTTGGTGGGGGAGGTGTTATGTACCATGAGCTTGATCACTCCTGTGTCACTGGCCATGCA
>NW_028173228.1:38468-68468 GCF_963971535.1 Notolepis coatsorum | reverse complement strand
GAGTGGTCGCGGGTCCTTCTGTGAAGGTAAGTCCCACGATCTGCTCACCCTGTGCGTTGAGGTGCTAAACCCTCTTCGCACGGTCGGTGGTGTGGGGGGCCTCAGCGGGTACATTTGTCAAGCTTCTGCTCTGCTCAGCTCCTGTGTTCCACTAGAGTGCAGAGCGTAAGCTATACGATATTATTACATGGCGTTTTAACATTCGCCGAAATGCTTGATTGTGATTGGTCAATAGCCCCTGACAGCGGTGAATTATTTTTCTATAACCACCAGTGATTATTGTTTTTCACAGCTGGAGTAATCAAGCCCACTGACACACACTGTTTCAGTGCAATCAGACACACCTGCCGGCTGCCGGCGATAATAATAATCACTTTATTTGGGCTGACAGAGCCACAGAACAACTGCGTCTGCATTTGATCTCGTCTTGTCGATGGTGTAAAATGAATTAGGTATATTGTTAGTAAGTTAGCCATGTAATAAGCGGGATAATGTATAGCTATACTCGGTCATTGTCGCAAAATAATTGACCTTCACTGACATTTAAAACACCTCCGTGTCGGTCAATTCTTTTGCGACAATGACCTCGTAGCTATACATTATCCCTTACATATAACATACGGTTATCCTATAACCATAGTTATATGAGTATAGCGAGCGCTCTGCACTGACTCACTGAGGACCCCGTGGTCTTCGCCTTCGGTGGTGAAAGACTTGGCGAGGGTCATACATGGGATCCAGAATGTACGCAGGGAGGGGAGCCAGGTAGAGGACTAGAGACAACGGAGGACAGGCGGGGTTAGACATGGCAGGATGGGTACAGGGATAAACAGGCTACCAGCAAAAACTACGACTGACTGGGTTAGCTGAGAATACAATCTGGCGCCGTCTTGCAGTAAGAGCTGGGTATAGTAGTCAGGTGATTGTCTTGCAGTAAGAGCTGGGTATAGTAGTCAGGTGATTGTCTTGCAGAGTGAGCTGGGTATAGTAGTCAGGTGATTGTCTTGCAGTATGAGCTGGGTATAGTAGTCAGGTGATTCTCTTGCAGTATGAGCTGGGTATAGTAGTCAGGTGATTGTCTTGCAGTATGAGCTGGGTATAGTAGTCAGGTGATTGTCTTGCAGTAAGAGCTGGGTATAGTAGTCAGGTGATTGTCTTGCAGTATGAGCTGGGTATAGTAGTCAGGTGATTGTCTTGCAGTATGAGCTGGGTATAGTAGTCAGGTGATTGTCTTGCAGAGTGAGCTGGGTATAGTAGTCAGGTGATTGTCTTGCAGTATGAGCTGGGTATAGTAGTCAGGTGATTGTCTTGCAGTAAGAGCTGGGTATAGTAGTCAGGTGATTGTCTTGCAGTAAGAGCTGGGTATAGTAGTCAGGTGATTATCTTGCAGTAAGAGCCGGGTATAGTAGTCAGGTGATTGTCTTACAGTATGAGCTGGGTATAGTAGTCAGGTGATTGTCTTGCAGTAAGAGCTGGGTATAGTAGTCAGGTGATTGTCTTGCAGTAAGAGCTGGGTATAGTAGTCAGGTGATTGTCTTGCAGTATGAGCTGGGTATAGTAGTCAAGTGATTGTCTTGCAGTATGAGCTGGGTATAGTAGTCAGGTGATTGTCTTGCAGTATGAGCTGGGTATAGTAGTCAGGTGATTGGTCACCAGCAGCTGTGGATGCCTCAGGACCTGCCTCCACACCAGGGTCCAATCATGCAATTACTTCCCACATACTATAGGACACAGGGGACATGACAACTATACTGGATATCCATCCATTATTACTTTTTGTACTATTTAGATGTACAACATAACTTGTGCTTTTATTTGTTATTATTTATTTATTAATAATTTATTTATTATTTTTAATCTTTCCGTGTTTTTATTTACCTTTTTCCTATATTGCTGGCATATTCATGGCATTATTGTGTTATCAACAGTCAGTGACACAATTTCCTCACAAGGACCATAAAGGTCTCATCTTATCTGACAGCAGTCGACTGTAGGCTCGGATATTAGATTCTCAAGACAATAAGTAATAATAAGGCAGTAAGTTGTGTCATGGTGGTGATTTAAACAGTAAACCAGGCTCTCCGTACCTTGGGGTCGGGACTCAGACCTGAAAAAGGAGGTCCATTGAAAAACGATTAGGTAGATAGACATCCATCTTGTCGGCGCACCACAAATCGCCTCGGCCAGTCTTTCGTGCCAGTAACCATCAGGCTCCACATCCGTGGGCACAGACTTCTGCCAATTGCTGGAAAGCTAACGGCTGGTGAACTTGAGAACTGATAGGACTATCTGACTCTTGATAATAAAACACTGCACGGACTCAGGCTTACTGACGTTACTACGGTTTGGACCATGTATACCATCATCACTATCAGGGCCGCCTGGGAGAAATGCGAGGCCCTGTGCGAGATTTAACGCGAGCCCCCCCCCCCCCCCCCCCCCCCCCCAAAGGTAAAAAAAAAAAAAAAAAAAAAAATTATATATATATATATATATTTTATTTTTTATTTTTTTTATACAGTCAACATATTCTTAAATAATAGGGCTGCCCGAGGCGGGGCATGATACAGTCAACATATAGCAAAAGAGAGAGCGAGAGAGAGCTCCCGTTCTACAGTCAATATACAGTGTACAGAGAGAGAGAGAGAGAGAGAGAGAGAGAGACACATTGGAAAGAAATTGAAATGCTATTTGGCCCTAAACAGAGAGTACACAGTGGCAGAATACCTGAGCACTGTGACTGAAGATCCTTGAGCACAGCCTAGCCATCGAGAAAGGCCGCCATAGGCAGACTGTGTGTGTTAGAAAGAGAGAGAGAGAGAGAGAGAACATGTGTGTTTGTCATGTGTGTGTGTGTTAGAGAGAGACTATAGCATGTATGAGAGATTCAAAAGGACAAAGATCAACACTTAAATCCAACAAGAAGAGGGTCAACAGAGAAACCAAAGCAGCAAGGAGCCAATGGCCGACATCAGCTAAATAGGCTAGCCAGGTACTGTGACACCAGGCCACGTGACACACAGCTTTGGCCAACGGCCCAACGCTACCCAAGCTACACAAACGACCATTCACACACAGCACATGTCGTATCTCCAAATGTTGTGAAGTAGCATATGTTTTGCCTGGAAAAAAACATCGTTATTAACAAAACATTCGGGAGGGGAAGGAAGGAAGAGTGGGGTAATGTCATGACATTTTACCTGCACGAGGAACGCAGGGCGAAAGGCCGCAACACAGGTCTCCACGTTGACGAAAGGCCTCTCGCTGTCGGGACAAAGCTATGGCCAGAGCCTTGTCATGGTGCAGGCCCGACTACATCTTCTGTCAAAGATGATGTCGTAGTCAGAGTGCCAGGGCCTGCTATTCTCAAGGCTAACTGATAGCATCAAACGAACGTTCCCAGCTGACGCTAAACAGCTAACTGGCTAACAGTTAGCTCAATCAGGCACCTGGCTGCATGTAGTAGCCGCATAGCTTGCTTCTGCGTTAGCTAACAGCTAACAAGCTATGCGGCTACTGTCTACATACAGCCAGGTGCTCTCACCAGGCACACACAGTTAGCTACTAGTAGTACTATATATTAGCTAGTCGACCAGTTTGGCTCCAGAGAGAGAGAAAGATAGATAGGTCAGGACAGGTCCACGGCGGGTATATAATCATAGGTTGACTCACCATAACGCAGTATCAATGAATGCGGCGCGGCCGGCGCCAATGGTAAAGTTGGAAGGAGACTTGGCCCACGGTGTAATTTCTTCTTCTTCTTCTTCTTCTTTCCGGCAGACTGGACACCTTTCGGCGTATTGCTGCCTAACAGATTTATCTGCTCACAAGTTCTCTTCTCCTTCTTTTGAAAAGACATCCACTCGCCTCGCCTCGCTCCTCTGGATAGGTTAGCTAACGCTAGTTAGCCGTTAGCTAAGCTAGCTACTAGCCGACATCATCATGGCTATCCCGACTGAACCACACGTTAGCACTCAATATTATAACGTAGCTAAAGCTAACTAGCTGTCCCTGTCTTTAGCCGGGATGGCTAGCCTGACTGAACTGTCTAACATGCAACAACTTTCATCTTCAGTCCATCTGCCGAACGATGTCCTCTTCACCTTGGCTGGCATAAACTCCAATGCTGCACGCGCGGAATAGTCAGACGCTACCTTACCTGTAACCCCTCCCCTCATTGAAACCAATGCCTGCTGCAGAGCACCAGAGCTCCAATAGTGACCCAGGTGCAGACCCAGGAACAAGTCATTCTACAAACGTGTCTAATGTGAAATATATAAGCATATAAGCAAAACTAGATTTTAGGTCTGTGATGAAAAAGGGCCTCGCGGGAAGGGGGGCCTCGCAAAAAAAAAAAAAAAAAAAAAAAATTAATAATTTTTTTTTTTTTTTTTTGTGAGGCCCCCCTTCCCGCGAGGCCCTGTGCGACCGCACTGCTCGCACACCCCCTGAGGCGGCCCTGATATTACTACTGTCTGATTGAATCCTGCCACTCACTACTGTTCACTACTACTACTGTTATCACTATTATCACGACTACTTGCATGCTTGTTCTATTATTATTACTACCTATCCTACCTGTACCCCCCCCCCTCCTCCCATACTGCTATGACACTTGAATTACCCCAAGGGAATGAATATAGAAACACTTGACTTGACTTGAATTGTAGAACAGATTATAAAAAAAAAATTATCCACTTTTTCTCCTTCTTTTTCAGTTTTTCTCCCATCCCAATTTAGTCGTGCCAATTCCCCCCTCCCCTGTCTTGATTGTTACTTGCATGTGGTCCTCACTGGTCGGTCGTAAGGAGGGTTGAATAATCTATCGCATGTCCCCTCCGATACATGCAGAGTCAGCCAGCCACATCTTTTCACCTGCCAGCACGGACTCTCATTGGCGAGGTGTAACGTGTGGGAGGCTCACACTACCCTCGACATCTCCTGTCCTTGCTGTGCAGGCGCCCTGACCGACCTGTAGGAGTCGCTGTTTACAACGACCAGATTACCACCCATCGACTCCTCTCCCGCTGACTCTGCCAATTGAGTCTTGACGGCCGGCCCAAGCCGGAGGCAACGCTGACAGCCGGATTCGATACCGGTGTCTCGCGCGTTGGTGACGAGCACTTAGACCGCTGCGCCACCCTGCCGCCCTTAGAGCAGATTATTGTTGAAGGTACTGTAGCAACACAGTGGAGTCCCCAATGGAACTGAAATGACAAAGCCTTGCAGTGTTGCTTATAAACTGCTGTTTGTGCCCAAAATTTACCTGTTAAGCCCTAGCCCTATTTTCTGAAAATCTGCCTAAAAATACATACCTAAGTAAATGGAAGATTGCTCCACTTCTACAAGGTCCATTTGCATGTTCTTGGTATCTAGGGACATTTATGGATCTCATGGAATGTATTCCCAGTGTCAGAAACATTGTGTCTGTTACTAGGCTTGAGTAAATTGTGATGAGAATATAAATTATGATTTTTCTTTGCATTTTTGACGGTGAATAACACCATGCTAAAAATGACCAGACATGGAAAACTGCCACTGAGCTCGTTCAGCACCTTCTTGAGATCACGTGTAAATTTAAGCAAATGAATAAAGGGAAGATGATTAAACAGAATGTTTTGTAGACAGTACTGAATTCTGCCATCAGGACACATGCAATTTGAAATATTATTATAGAATATAGAATATCAGGCCTATAAATGACCGTATTATAGCCAAATTGCACATCTATGCTGTCTTGCGTTGCTGGTAGGGTTAGCTCGCCTAGTGCAGCTTTCAATACACAGTAGCAGGAGTTGGTTGGGCTTGACGTGCCGAGACAGCTTGTACACAACCCTCAGCCTGTCTGGCCGCGTGAATATTAAAGGCAACCAACTTGTGTTCAGCTTTTCTCTGATTGGCCACGACCCCACGCCGCTAGCCCCCCCCCTTTTGCCTCTAGCACAAGCGGCAGGAACCTTCAAGTTCCCTGGTGCAAAATAAATCTGGTAGTTGGTTTATGACGTTAATTAATAATAAACACTGTTAGGACTCTTAATAATAAACACTGTTAGGACTATCTGACTCTTAATAATAAACACTGTTAGGACTATCTGACTCTTACTAATAAACACTGTTAGGACTATAAACACTGTGCGGACTATCTGACTCTTAATAATAAACACTGTTAGGACTATCGATTCACGCGTCACTACTGTAACTAGAAACTCTGCTGGGTGTCACTGTACATCAGTGTGGAACTGTACGCTGTAACGTTATATGTTATTTCGCCCGTGGAGGCTGCTGAAGCGCCAGCGGGGCGACGCAGTGGTTTGTCCCCGGCCTCCGTGCGCCGCCGCCGGCTTGACGCAGCAGCGGCGCACGGAAGCCGGGGACAAACCACCGCGTCGCCCCGCTGGCGCTTCAGCAGCCTCCACGATGAAATAACATATACCGTTACAGCGTACAGTTCCACACTGATGTACAGTGACACCCAGCAGAGTTTCTAGTTACAGTAGTGACGCGTGAATCGATAGTCCTAACAGTGTTTATTATTAAGAGTCAGATAGTCCGCACAGTGTTTATAGTCCTAACAGTGTTTATTAGTAAGAGTCAGATAGTCCTAACAGTGTTTATTATTAAGAGTCAGATAGTCCTAACAGTGTTTATTATTAAGAGTCCTAACAGTGTTTATTATTAATTAACGTCATAAACCACATATCCGTTGTAGAAGCCCTTCAATGACAGCGCTCTCATATTTTGCGAATGCATAAACTATATCTTAAATTATGGCTATGTGTCTAATATGGCTGTCGCTTATCAATGACTTCGCGACAGCCATATTAGACACATAGCCATAATTTAAGATATAGTTTATGCATTCGCAAATATGAGAGCTCTGTCATTGAAGTGGGTGGTAGCAGCGTTATAGATAGGAGGTGTACTGTATGTCAAATGTCGGTCATGTGGTGGAAGAGTTTAGCACAGTCACACAACAGAACACCAGTGTTTCTAGTAGATATGTTTATTAATATAAATAAACACCTCTGTCTGAACTGGTTTGACCACCAAATGATCCCAGCTCACTCTCTGCGCGTCTGCCGTGTCTCTCAGCGGATAAGGGCGTGTGCTAGGGCGGTCACGTGGCCGTGTGGCCAATCAGAGAAACGCTGAACGAAAAGCTGAACACAAGTTGGTTGCCTTTAATATTCACGCTGTCTGGCCTCACGTGGTATGAGGCTGCAATCCATCACCTGGAAGACAATAGGCGTGGGAAGAGGACTAACAAGCCAACTCCAAAAGCCCTCCAGGGGGTTGGGCGAGGGGCTAACATCCCCATCCCGTAAAACACTATATTGTTACAGAAACGCCAACAAGAGATAAACAAGACATCAACACCTTGGCCCAGGGAAGAGAAGGGTCTTCGATAAGAAGGTCTATGACATAATGTGGTGAAAGCCAGAAGTCTCTGGAAGCCACACGGCCGATCATCTTTTGTCCAGGGCTTCCCATATCGGTACGTGGAACGTGAGAACCATGTATGAGACGGGTAAGACATTTCAAGTAGCAGCAGTGATGAGGAACTATAATCTCACGCTGCTCGGAATAAGTGAGACAAGATGGACACAGTCCGGACAGACACGACTGGCCTCAGGAGAGTTACTGCTGTACTCCGGACACAGGACAATGCCTCCCACACCCAAGGAGTAGCACTGATGCTATCTAAAACAGCACAGACAGCGCTCATAGGATGGGAAGCCCATGGTCCAAGGATCATCACTGCATCCTTCCGAACCAAGAAGAAGAGGATCAATATGAACATCATACAGTGCTACGCTCGTACCAATGACAGCGAGGAAGCAGACAAAGACCAGTTCTACAACAGACTGCAGTCCATTATAGAAAAGCACCCAGAGAGAGACATCACAATCCTGATGGGAGACCTTAATGCCAAGATCGGAAGTGACAACAGGGGGTACGAAGATATAATGGGAAGACACGGATTGGGGGCCATGAATGAAAATTGGGAGAGGCTGGCGGACCTTTGCGCTATGAACAACTTGGTCATTGGCGGCAGTGTTTTTCCCCATAAAAACATCCACAAGGCCACTTGGGTATCGCCAGACCACATAACCGAGAACCAGATTGACCACGTCTGTATCAGCAAGAAATTCAGGAGGTCCATGCAGGATATAAGAGTAAAGAAAGGAGCAGATGTGGCTTCAGACCACCACCTTGTCGTAGCCAGCCTGAAGCTGAAGCTGAGAAAGAACTGGATGTCGGCACATACAACACGACACAGGTACAACACCGCTTCCTTGAGAGACGCCAGTAAGCTGGAAGAGTTCAGAGTAACACTCAGCAACAAGTTCCAAGTTTTACAGGAGCTGTTGGAAGAGGACGAGTGCACCCTGGAGAACAGTTGGAAGGAGATAAAAGAGGCCGTAACGTCTACCTGCCAGGAAGTTCTTGGCCCCAAGAAGCACCAGCACAAGGAGTGGATCTCAGGGGACAGTCTGCGAAAGATCCAAGAGAGGAGGGAGAAGAAGGTGGCAGTGAACAACAGCCGGACAAGAGCAGAGAAGGCCAAGGCACAAGAAAGGTATGCAGAAGGAAACAAGCTAGTAAAGAAGAGCATCAGAGCAGACACGCGAAGGTATATGGATGACCTGGCAACAGAGGCAGAGCAAGCAGCAAGAGAGGGGAATATGAGAGAACTGTACAACATCACCAAGAAGCTGGCAGGAAAGTACAGCAAACCAGAACGACCTGTGAAGGACAAAGAGGGAAGACCGATAACAACCGGAGAGGAGCAACAGAAGAACAGATGGATGGAGTATTTTGAAGAACTTCTAAACCGGCCAGCACCACAGAACCCACCAGACATCGCACAGGCTGACACAGACCTACCCATAGCCTGCAACGCACCAACCAGGGAAGAAATTAGGAAGGTTATCAAGCAGCTGAGGAACGGAAAGGCTGCAGGACCAGACAACATCCCTGTGGAGGCACTGAAGTCAGATATAGAAACCACAGTGAAGATGCTCCACCCACTCTTCATGAAGATATGGGAGGAAGAAGACGTGCCAGGATATTGGAAAGAGGGCTATCTCATCAAGATCCCAAAGAAAGGCGACCTTAGCAATTGCGCAAATTACAGAGGGATCACACTGCTATCAGTGCCAGGGAAAGTTTTTAACAGAGTCATCTTGAACAGGATGAAGGACCTCATCGATGCACAACTCCGCGATGAGCAAGCTGGTTTCCGCAAGGACCGAACCTGCACAGACCAAATTGCAGTGCTGCGCATCATTGTGGAGCAGTCGATAGAGTGGAACTCTCCCCTGTACATAAACTTTGTGGACTATGAGAAAGCATTTGACAGCCTAGACAGAGAGACCCTCTGGAAGCTTCTCCGACATTACGGGGTGCCGACCAAGATTGTTTCCATCATCAGGAACTCCTATGAGGGACTGACATGCAAGGTGGTCCATGGAGGGCAGCTCACAGAGGCATTCCAAATGAGGACCGGGGGTCAGACAAGGTTGTCTGCTCTCGCCCTTCCTCTTCCTGCTGGTCATTGACTGGATAATGAAGACCTCCACAGCACAGAGAAGGTACAGGATTCAGTGGACACCTTGGACGCAACTGGACGACTTGGACTATGCTGACGATTTGGCACTACTGTCACACACCCAACAACAGATGCAGGAGAAGACCAACAACGTGGCATCCACTTCCGCACAAGTGGGACTCAACATCCACAAAGGCAAGACTAAGATCATCAAGACCAATGCAGCAAACAACACCAACGCAATCATGCTGGATGGCGAGGCTTTGGAAGAAGTTGAAGCCTTTACCTACCTTGGCAGTGTTATTGACAAGCAGGGCGGCACAGATGCTGACATTAGAGCACGAATCAGGAAAGCACGTACAGCATTCGTGCAATTACGGAACATCTGGAGCTCAAAAGAACTGACTTCCAACACCAAAGTCAGATTCTTTAACACCAACGTCAAGGCAGTCCTACTATACAGAGCAGAGACGTGGAGAACTACAGCTGCAACCATCAGGAAAGTGCAGGTCTTCATTAACAGCTGCCTGCGGAAGATCATCCACATCCGATGGCCAGACACCATCAGCAACTGCGAACTCTGGCAGAGAACAAACCAGCTGCCCGCTGAAGAAGAAATTAAGAAACGCAGATGGCGCTGGATAGGCCACACCCTGCAAAAGCCTGCAAGTACCATCACCAGACAAGCCCTAACATGGAACCCGCAGGGCAAGCGGAAAAGGGGCCGCCCGAGAAACACCTGGCGCAGAGACCTGGAGGCAGACACCAAGACCATGAAGATGACCTGGAACCAACTGGAGAGAACAGCTCAAGACAGAGATGCTTGGAGATCACTTGTTGACGGCCTATGCCCCAGAAGGGGTAGCAGGCGTAAGTAAGTAAGCACATCTATGGATCGGGCAAAATCTACTCGTTCCAATGGTATAGAGTTCAATCTGGATTTAGTATCACCAGGCAGTGCAGCAAGAACCGTGAATGAAATCTACTGTAAATACAGTCAGTCTTTTATTTTCGAGACAGGTCCGCCATTACTGTAAACAGTAAATGAGTAGCCTACTGCAGGATGTCTGGGAACTGGCGCTGCTGTGATGGCTGCCTTTCTGATCGCTCCGACGAGACTGTGCTTTATTTTGTTAATTTTTATAGTATTAGGAGTTTTATTTGCACCAACTGTTGGTGCATTATATGTGTATGACCGTCAGTCAATCATTGACATTGGATTAAGAAAAACTTACCGTTTGGATTGCTCTCTGGATCGGATCGCTGAACAGCAGAAATGGCCTGCCGAGATCCTTTGTTATGCCGGCCACGGACAAGACAAAAAGCCGCCGCGAAGACGAGGAAAGAGAGCCGGGGTCCGGAACAGACTGAGGTCCAAACGACACAGAACCACATTGCCCAGCATATTGTTGGCCAATGTGCAATCGATAGGAAACAAATTGGACGACATCAGAGCAAGGATCCAATTCCAGAGGGACATTCGGGATTGTAACGTCCTCTGTTTCACAGAAACTTGGCTGAGTCCAGATGTCCCGAATCATGCAATAGAACCGGCAGACCACTTCTTCGTTCTACGAAAAGACCGGACGGCATTAGAGTCACTAAAGAAGAAAGGAGGCGGCATTGCCTTCATGATAAACAAGGAGTGGTGCGATTTAGGCAACACAAAGGAAATGTCTAACCACTGCTCCCCAGACCTGGAGTTTATCACGATAAAATGTCGACCCTTCTTCCTCCCAAGAGAGTTAACGTCCATCATCCTCATCGGAGTGTACATTCCACCACACGCGAACACTGAGGTCGCACTTTCAAAACTTCACGACGAGGTAAACAAACTCCAGGCAGCTAACGTTGACGCGGCCATTTTGGTCTTGGGGGATTTCAACAGCGCGCGTCTTAAAAAGGTGCTGCCGAATTTCTATCAGCACGTGACCTGTCCCACCAGAGGCGAGAACATATTAGACCATGTATACTCGCAATTTAAGAATGGGTACAAGTCACAGGCTCTTAGTCCATTCGGTAAAAGCGATCACGCCGCAATTTTTCTTTTGCCTAAGTACAAACAGCGTCTCAAGCGAACGCCGGTGGTCTCGCGAGAGGTTAAGCGTTGGACCGTGACGTCAGTAGAGTCACTCCAAGCAGTGCTGGGAAGCACAGAATGGAGTGTACTCCGTGATAACACAGCCAATATTAACGAATACACCGAAACGGTGATTGACTATGTCTGTACTCAGGTAGAAGTAATAATCCCCACCACCAAAATTAATATCTACCCAAATCAAAAGCCCTGGGTAGACAAATCCGTCCGTGAGGCTCTGAAAGTGCGCACATCAGCATACAACACCGGGCTGGTGACAGGCAACATGGAAGAACACAAGATGGCAAGATACAACGTCAGGAGAGCAGTAATAGAGGCAAAACGGCGTTACAGGGATAAAGTTGAACTTCAGTTTGAACAGGCTGACTCTAGAGGCATGTGGCAGGGCCTCAGAACAATGACAGACTACAAAGGAACCCCCCTCAAACTGAATAGTGACATCTCCTTAGCAAATGATCTCAACTCCTTCTATGCGAGGTTTGAGGCTGTGAATAACAACACCAGCCTACAAACCACGGCAATGGGGGGGGGGGGGTCTGCTGATGGAGACTCAGTGTTCAGGGTAACAGAGCATGAGGTGAGACGGATCTTTAAAAAAGTGGATATCAGGAAGGCAGCAGGACCGGACGGCATCCCCGGCCGCGTCCTAAAAGTCTGTGCCGACCAACTGGCCCCGGTATTCACTGACATCTTCAACCTGTCCTTGGAACAGGCCGTCATCCCCACCTGTCTGAAGAAGTCCACCATCATCCCTGTACCCAAAAAATCTACGCCCGCTTGCCTCAACGACTACCGCCCTGTAGCCCTCACCTCCATAGCCATGAAGTGCTTTGAGAAGCTAGTGAAGGGCTACATCTGTTCCTCCCTCCCCATCAACCTGGACCCTCTGCAATTTGCATATCGCCCCAACAGGTCCACGGAGGACGCCATAGCCCATGTGCTGCACACAGCAGCATCACATCTGGACAAGAGGAAGGGGAACTATGTGAGAATGCTGTTCATCGACTACAGCTCAGCATTCAATACCATAGTCCCCTCCAAACTCATAGCCAAGCTCAGGGACCTGGGCTTGAACTATGACCTGTGCCAGTGGGTCCTGGACTTCCTGACGGGCAGACCCCAGGTGGTAAGAGCCGGCAACTGCACCTCCTCATCCATCACGCTCAACATAGGGGCCCCCCAGGGCTGTGTTCTGAGCCCCCTCCTCTACTCCCTGTACACACATGACTGCGTAGCACAGCGGAACAACAACACCATCATCAAATTTGCTGATGACACAGTAGTGGTGGGCCTGATCTCTGCCAACGACGAAAGGGCCTACCTGGAAGAGGTAGAGAACCTGTCACAGTGGTGTCAGGAGAACTGCCTCTCCCTGAACGTCAGCAAAACAAAAGAGATGATTGTGGACTTCAGGAGGTCGGGGGTCAAGGACTACAGCCCCCTCAGCATCGACGGGGCACCAGTTGAGAGAGTGAACAGTTTCAAGTACCTCGGAGCCCACATATCCGAGGACTTGACATGGACCACACACATTGACAGTGTTGTGAAGAAGGCACGACAACGCCTCTACTTCCTCAGGCGCCTAAGGAAGTTCCAAGTCAGTCAGAAGATCCTTAGGAACTTCTACTCATGTACAATAGAGAGCATCCTGACCGGCAACATCACCTCCTGGTTTGGGAATAGCACTGCACAAGACCGTAGCAGACTACAAAGAGTGACACGTTCAGCCGAACGCACAGTTGGAGGGGGGCTTCCCACCCTCCAGAACATTTACAACAAGCGGTGCAAGGGGAAGGCTAAGAGAATTATTAAGGACTCGAGCCACCCGAACAACTGCCTCTTTGAACTGCTGCCGTCAGGCAAGCGATACCGGAGTCTTATGGCGAGCACAGAAAGACTCAGAAGGAGCTTCTATCCCCAGGCCATCAGGCTGCTAAACGAACAATAATCGCTAAACGAACAATAATCACTATGCAACAACCATCAAATGCACACAGCACACACACCCACACGCACACACACACTCACTCAAACAAACAACACACTGCAGCACCCACTCTCCACACTTTAGATCACACAAACACACTTACACTTTATATTTATTGATAAAGGATTTGCACTACAACTCGTACACCTACTGTGAATTGTACCTAAACTGCACCTCGTCCATTTATGCCTTGCACTATATAGTATTGTATATTAGTACACTGCACAGTATTGTATATTGTATGGTAACTACGTCTACGAACATTGTACATATGTCTAAACTGAACACTGTGACCTCTTTTTTTTCTTCTAATTTTTACTATGTTTTTATTTCATACTTATCTTGTCATGCACAGTCTCTGGAGCGCAACAGTAAGAAGCATTTTGTACAAAAGTATTCTGTACTTCTGTATGACAACTATTAAAGAAACTTGAAACTACAGTTGCAAAGGTTTTCTTGTGTTAAACGTCGGGGTCACAGTGATTTTTACACCTCAATCTGGAGTCACCTGTTATAAACTAGTAAGACCAACCCATATTCTCTCTCTCTCTCTCTCTCTCTCTCTCTCTCTCTCTCTCTCTCTCTCTCTCTCTCTCTCTCTCTCTCTCTCTCCCTCACTCCCCCCCCCCCCCCCCCTCTCTCCCTCTAGGGGTGCAGATGTGGTGTTCCGGGCTCTGGAGGACAACCAGGTGTCTCTCTCCATCATGAAGGCTTCTGTCTTCGCCCGGTCCTTTGAGAGGGAGGTGGACCACTGGGAGCGCTGCCTCTCTCTGGTCCTGGAGGTCATCGAGATGATCCTGACCGTGCAGCGCCAGTGGGCATATCTGGAGGTATCTGTAACACACACACATGACACACACACACACACACACACACTCACTCACTCACTCACTCACTCACTCACTCACTCACTCACTCACTCACTCACTCACTCACTCACTCACTCACTCACTCACTCACTCACTCACTCACTCACTCACTCACTCACTCACTCACTCACTCACTCACTCACTCACTCACACGGACATGTACACACGCACACACACACACACACACACACACACACACACACACACACACACACACACACACAAGACATTCACACAGTGGAGCTACCTGACTAAAGAACGTGACAGATGATAAAACGACAGACATCTCTTTATTCTTACGGAGCAGAAGCTCTGAAGTTCTGTGGCCATTCAATGTCGTTAGTGAATGCAAATTGCTTTTTAGCGCGATTACATTAATCTGGGACACTGGAAAGCAGATTGCGAGATGAATAGAAGGGCTAATTGTTCTCCAGTGTTGAATTTTCACACACCATTACAGTTCCAACATTTAACATTTGACCAGGTTCAAAAGATTTTGGAACAAAAAGTGACAGTCCTTATTACCGACAGAAACCCCCTGAAAGAGACGTCTCGTCGCAGAGACCACTTAGAGCAGACCTGGGCATTGTACGGACCGCGGGCCGGATACGGCCCGCGGGATGGTTCTGACCGGCCCGCGAAAGATTACATGGTAATAATTTTTTTTTTTTTTTTTTTTTTTTTTTTTTTTTACTTTTTTTTTTATGTCAACGTTCACACGCACAATATACGCTTAGGAGACATGCTCAGAAGATGTTGGTTCTCTTTGGATCCACCTACATATGTGAACAGACATTCTCAGTCATGACGTTTACCAAGTCCAGGTACAGATCCTCTCTCACTGATGAACATCTGGCAGCTGTGCTTCGCATCTCCACCTCAGACATGCAACCTGACTTTGATGGACTTGTTAAAGCTCAACAGAGACTGGATTTCTCACACTGAATGAAAAAAAAAAAGAACTGAAGAACACTAAAATGTGGAAGTGGAAATATAACAAGTGAAATGGGACACTTGATATTTTTTTTCTTTTTTTTGCACAGTTCTGAAAACATTAAATGTTTAATTAATATAGGCATGTAAAGTAAAAAAGGCTACACAACTGGGACACTTTCACAGTTGTGGGACACATGTTCACAGTTCAGTGACATGTCTTGTTTATTTTTGCTATAAGATGATGTGATGTCTTTAGAAAGCTAAAAAAAATCCTTGTTTCAATAGTATATGAAACTCAAAATGCCCTTTGTTATTAATGTTTCACATTTTGTTTATCATTTTGGAAATAAATTCTATTTGAATAAATGATATTTTTGAAAGCTAACCTCACCTTTTAATTGCCAAATAATAACATACACTCTTACCAGGGGTCAAAACAATGCCATTTACTGCTTTTTATATAGAAATAAAATGTATATTATGCATAATTGAGTTTGGAATTTTGGCCCGGCCCCCCAACATATTTTCAGTTGCTCATTCGGCCCCCTGGGAAAAATAATTGCCCACCCCTGACTTAGAGTAATGGCACACAGCAGGCAACCCATCTATCACTGCAGGCTCCTACAGCATAACATGGGTAGTCATAGATATCATAACTTGTTTACATCGCACACCGTTAGAATGGTGCATCTAAATATGTTCTCCTCAGAATCGGTGCCTTGAAATTATTATTCTAAACGCTGGACACACAGACTCATAGTGTGAATATGAATGGTGCTAGTGTACAATATGTATCATAGTGTGAATATGAAGGGTGTTAGTGTACAATATGTATCATGGTGTGAATATGAATGGTATTGGTGTACAATATGTATCATAGTGTATCATATATGTATCATAGACATTAATCTTTATCTTTATTACGGATCCCCATTAGTCATCACCGCAGCAACAACTAGTCTTCCTGGGGTCCACACACAACAAAAACAGTGCATACATACATAACATTATAGTAGCATACATTTAAAAATATATTACAATATCCCTACATATAAAAATAATTCCAAATAGCATTACAGTACACAAACAGAGTATCAGATCACAAAAAATACAATAAAATGGATTAAACTCTCAGACAGTCATATCTTTACAGTGTAAACTACAGTATCTGTGTTTTTCTTTAATGTAAACTAATTCATTTTTCTCTCAATGCTCTTTTCAAATTATTTTTATAACGTATCTTACTGGTTATCTGAGTAAGATGTACTGGCAGTTTATTCCAATATGACATGGTTCTATATAAGACAGTTTTCTTTGCTGCATTGGTTTTTGGTAGTAGCAGTGTGAACGTTTCCCTACAGGCATGCCTAGTGCCATACTTGTGTCGATCATGTGTACATGTTAGCTGTGAATACAAACAGATAGGTTCTCTTGAGCAGTGGAGGTTTCTCTATGACAACACGTGAAACACAAATTCACTCATAATTCATAATTATTATTAATTTACATATACCTATATATATATATAAAAAAAAAAGAATATATATATATATATATATTTTTTTTTAATTATTATTATTATTATTTTTTTTTATAAATGTTTTCCTCTGTAAAAAAATTCCAGTGAATTTCTTTTCTTCAAAAATGGCCAAAATTGACAGCTCTGAGCAGGCCTGCACTGCAGTATTGCCTGCAGTAATTATTCGTGAAGAAAACTTCACAGGTGTGACCCATTGTTAAATAAATAATAAATAACAGCGAATCAAAATAGGCTATTAACTTCATCTAAGAACGGTCTGTGCAGTTAAACTCTTGCCATTGAATGGAGGATTGATTGATTGACAGCCCTTGACATCCAATACACGGAGGTTGAATATGATTGGCAGCCTTGCAAATCCAATCAGAGATTTCTGCATTGCAAAGTCAAAATGGGTCCAGCTGCATGTGAGGAGGATAGGTTTAGCTCGGGCCAATCTCAAGTTTCTCAAGTTTCTTTATTAGTTGTCATACAGAAGTACAGAATACTTTTATACAAAATGTAACATAAAGAAGCATTTTGTATAAAAGTATTCTGTACTTCTGTATGACAATGTGGTGTCTCCATTAGGCCTGTAGGCGGAGCTCTAACCTAGAGCATGGGTTACACCGGGGTGATGTGCCCCGGCGTGACACACCAGTTGGAGTGAAGGACTGAGCAAGTTAGCTCTAGGCATGAACGTGAATAAATACAGATGCTGGTACTAAAGTGTCCATTACTTCTTCTTACTACGACATAACATATTGGCGACGATGATGTCGATGTTGAACCTAAGCCAACCGGCACCTTTTCTTCAAAACGGCGGAGAGCCAGCCATTCCATTCACGGCATGGATCCGCTCGTTCGAAAATTACCTACTAGCCATGTCCGAGAAGGAGCTACCTGACGCGCGCAAGCGTGCCCTGCTCGTCCATTGTTTGGGAGTGGAAGGACAAAGACTTTTCTATACAATGACGGTGGCAGATGATAAGTACGCCACAGCTTTATCAGTTATTAGAAAGTTCTTTACACGGAAAGTTAATGTAGTGGCGGAGCGCTACCGTTTTCGTCAACGTAGCCAACGCAATGGCGAGAGCACGGACCAGTACGTTGCCTCCCTGAAGGAGCTAGCTACAACTTGTGAGTTCGGGGGGATGGAAGAGGAAATGATCCGGGACCAGCTGGTCGAAAAGACCAACTCAGCACGCATCAGGGAGCGATTACTACTGGAAGTTCCACTGACACTGACCAAGGCTGTAATGATCGCTGCTCAGATTGAAACCGCGTTGTCGGAGGCAAAAGCCATGGTTCAGGGACAGCCGGAGAGCACGGTGGAGGCGGTCCAGTTTTCACGCTCGCGACAGTACAAGTCACAGCGGGGTAATTTCAATGCGTCACCGCAACCCTTGCCTACACAATCTATGCAGGGTAAGACATGTTACAGATGTGGCTCTCCTCAACACATCGCCAGCTTTGATGGATGCCCTGCTAGGGATGCACTGTGCAACACGTGTAAAAAGAAGGGACATTTTTCAAAAGTGTGTCGGGGCTCTAACAGAGTGGGTGAGGTAACCGAGTCTGAGATTGTACCTGAAGTGACTGTATTGTGCATGGTAGATGGTGCACGTTCGGTTGAAAAGATAGTGTGTACAGTGCAGGTTAGCACAGATGAACGAGACGGTCAGGACATTGAGCTCATGCTAGATACAGGTTCAGCGGTGTCTATTTTGCCCAGAGCGAGTTACATGCAATTATTCCCTAATGCATCTCTTACAACACCAAAGCTAAGTCTAGTCAGCTACGGAGGTAATGCAATCCTCGTTCATGGATGCTTGAAGGCTAGTGTAGCTTTTGGTGACCGCTGCACTGACGCAGAAATTTACATTGTGCAGAATGGGTCTCCAGTGTTAGGGAGGGACCTGTTTACTGCGTTACAGATGCAGATACTAGACGGCAAGGTCACGTCAGCTCAGTACAACCAGACAAATTCAGTTGCGACCAGTGTTGAGAAAAATACACTTGGGTGTGCAAAGGCATTCACACATAAGGTGAAAATACGTCCAGAAGTCAGACCGGTACAACAACGACTACGTAGATTGCCATTCTCAGTTAGAGCAGCTGTATCCCAGGAGATAAAGAGACTGGTAGAGCAGGACATAATCGAGCCTGTAGAGGCATCTGAATGGATCTCACCCATAGTCGTTACTACAAAGAAAAACGCAGAATTACGCCTCTGTGTGGACCTGAGGGAGCCAAATAAGGCAGTAGTCATAGATGGGTTTCCACTACCCCACATGGAGGAACTGTTTACAGAATTGAGGGGCGCGACACTGTTTTCGACATTAGACCTCCAGAGTGCTTATCACCAGGTTACACTACACGAGGACAGCCGTAGCTTGACGACATTCATTACTCATGATGGACTGTTTCGCTTTAAGAGAGTGCCGTACGGACTGGCATCGGCACCCAGCTGTTTCCAACGGATGATGTCAATAATCCTCAAAGGGCTGTCGGGGGTCCAGTGCTATCTCGATGACATCATTGTCACAGGTACATCAGTGGAGGAGCACGACAGGAACCTGACGGCGGTGCTGCGACGCATAGACGACGCGGGGCTCAAGCTCAACTACTCCAAGTGTCACGTCAGGAAAACGGAGCTGACTTTCCTGGGGCACACAGTGTCAGCAAAAGGACTACAACCTGACGCATCTCACGCTGCTGCTGTGTCTGAGCTGCCCCCACCTACAGATCTCATCAGGCTGAGGTCATTCCTGGGGCTAACAGGGTGGTATGCAAAATTCATCCCAGACTACGCCGTTGTCGTGGAGCCGCTGCGAGCGCTGCTTCGAGGGTCAGCAACATTCGACTGGACTCCTGAGGCCCAGCAGAGTTTTGAGGCAGTTAAAGGACTCATAGTTGATAGCCCTGCACTCTCACTCTTTGACCCTGAGCTGCCCACGGTCGTCACTACAGACGCATCGGACTACGGTCTGGGCGCCGTCCTCACCCAGATGCATCCGGACGCCTCAGAAAGGACTGTGGCGTTCGCCTCCCGCACGCTGTCCCAGGCAGAGAGGAAATATTCTACTGTGGAAAAAGAGGCGCTGGGCTGTGTGTGGGCAACGGAAAGGTGGAGGACATACCTGTGGGGAAGACACTTCACACTACGGACAGACCACAGTCCCCTGACCACACTGCTCTCTTCAAAAGGTCAAGGTAGAGCGGGCATGCGCGTGGCCAGGTGGTCCGCTAGGCTAATGTCATTCTGCTATGACATTCAGTACAAGCCCGGCAGAGAAAACATTACTGCGGACTGCCTGTCCCGTCTCCCACTGCCCGGCTCAGAACCTAGCCAGGAGGAGGACGTGGAAGTGGTAGCCTTTGTCTCTGATTTCTCAGCTATCACGGCGGCGGAGTTCAAAGCTGCATGCACTGCCTGCCCGGTGCAACTGAAACTACGTGAGATACTCACCTCCAGATGGCCTAAATCAGAAAAGGATCTAGACCCGGACCTACGGAGGTTCTTCAAACTACAGAACGAACTCTCTCTACATGATGACTGTGTCGTGCGAGGCCCATATAGACTGCTCGTCCCAGAGAGTCTACAGCCCAAACTGATCTCCCTGGCTCACGACACTCACCAGGGAATCGTGAGGACAAAACAGAGACTCAGAGAAGTATACTGGTGGCCTGGCATGGATGCCCAGGTTGAGTCGGCTATCAAAGCATGCAACACATGCCAGTCACATGACAAGTCGGCAGTCACACGCACCTCTCCACTGCAGCCTGTGCCCTATCCTACTGGGGCTTGGGAGAAACTGGCAATTGACGTGGTGGGGCCCTTTGATAGAGCGCCCCTGGACTGTCGCTTTGCAATCACACTAATAGACTACTACAGTAAGTGGCCTGAGATAGCTTTTGTGCCACAGGTTACATCACGGACTGTGACAATATTCCTATCTACAGTTTTCAGCAGAGAGGGCAATCCGAAAGAGCTCGTCTCTGACAACGGCTCTCAGTTTGTGTCTCGGGAGTTTGAGGCATTTCTCCAAGACAGGGGCATAGTGCACAGGAAGTCATCTGTGTATTATCCTCGGGCAAATGGGGAAATAGAACGCTTTAACCGCAGTTTGAAAGACAGTTTGCAGACGGCCTCGCTGGAAGGCAAGCAATGGAAGGAGTTTACAACAGACTTCTTACAGGCCTACCGGTCTACTCCTCACTCTGCGACACAGCACTCACCAGCAGAACTGTTGCATGGTAAGCCTATGCGCACCAAACTCCATGTGGCTGGATTTCAGATTCCACAAGCCACACCACACTCGTCGGAGGACATAGCCGCCAGAGTGGCAGTGCAACAGGACAGAAGCAAGGCGTACACGGATCAAAGGCGAGGTGCAAAGAGTGTGTCATTCCCCTGTGGCTCATACGTTCGGGTTAAGAAACCTGGCATTCTTCCTAAGACTCAGTGCAAGTTCTCCAAGCCACTCAAGGTGGTGGGACAGAAAGGGCTGCACACCTACATGCTGGCTGATGGACGCTGTTGGAATGCGTCCCATCTGGCTCCGGTCTCTCTTTGGAGAGGAGAGGGGGACGGCGAGGGGTCGCCTTTGGACGGTGACATTACAACAGTGTCACCTTCTGACACACACACAGAACCTGTAAGACAGGCCAGGTCGAGACGAGCACCTGTGTGGACTCAGGACTTTGTGATGAGCCACTGAGAAAAGTGTTATGTAATATTGATATTAGTAATGCTGAAAGGTGAAAGAGTTAACAGTTCTGGTTCATTATAATTGTGGCAGACTTGAATGCTAGTAATGCATAGAATTGAAATATGTATACAAATGTTTATTCTGTTTTTCATAGGCAGGAATAAGAACAGTAGAGTAAATGTTCTTTTTACTGTTTAGCTTTAATGGACTCTATCTTAGTTATAACTTAAGAAAGGTAAGAGTAGCCTACACACTTTGAAATGTTCTTTACTGTTTAGCCTTAATGGATTCTAAGTTACTGTTATAACCAGCCATGTAAGTATTGTCTTATTGAGAAGGATATGTGGTGTCTCCATTAGGCCTGTAGGCGGAGCTCTAACCTAGAGCATGGGTTACACCGGGGTGATGTGCCCCGGCGTGACACACCAGTTGGAGTGAAGGACTGAGCAAGTTAGCTCTAGGCATGAACGTGAATAAATACAGATGCTGGTACTAAAGTGTCCATTACTTCTTCTTACTACGACATAACAGACAACTAATAAAGAAACTTGAGAAACTTGAGATTGGCCCGAGCTAAACCTATCCTCCTCACATGCAGCTGGACCCATTTTGACTATGTGAAAGTTGAGACTATGAGAAAGTTGTTGTTTAGTAGTTAGTAAGCTGTACAGCTATAACAAGTCAGGCTAAATTAAACTTTGCGCCAACATTAGGACCGAAGTATAAACCAGCAACTGAGCAACAAGAAGAAGTGGATTTATGCATCTGGATCAGAAAAAACGTTGTGGATGAAAAAGTAAGTAGGCTACAGTGCTTGTATGCTAACAGTAGCTAGGCAGCTTAGCCTACATCACAATGATAATCACCAAGCTAACTTACTGTACACACTGTAGGGCTGGGCAATTAATTGAAACAGAATCGCAATATCGATTCATAGACCTATGCAATCTAATTTCTAAGTTATGACTATTTTCTTTTATTAAAAAAAGACGTTTTTTTTTTATTTTTTTTTTATTATTATTATTTTATCTGGGTTGAACATGATTTGTGGAACTCCCTCTCGTGTTGTGGTCGTGGTATTCACTGACCTTTGGGAAGTATTTCGACATGCACATGGGTATCTTAGTGGTGTAGTGTATCTTGTAGACCAGGCCCATTGCAAGTTGCTGTACTCTGTCGTCTACTCTAAGCCATCCTAGGTTGTCAAAGTGGACAGGGGTGAGGTGGGTTTTAGGAGTAAGGTCAAGCAGTAGTCTGACCAGTTTGTTTTGTGATGTTTGTAATCTTGTTTTTAGTGCCTTTGAGGTGCTTTGGTACCATGAGGTGCAAGCATAGTCGTAGTACCCTTGAATGAGTGCTCCTGTTAGAGTCTTCAAGGTATTCTTGTTTACCAGAGAGGAGATCCGGTACAGGAATCTAGTTTGTTGGTTGACTTAGTTTTATTACATTGGATCCCATTTTGTCACAGGAAAGATTTGCCTCTATAGGATGGAACCCAGGTAGGTAATTTCATCTTTCCTTTTAAGATAAGATAAGATATTCCTTTATTGATCCCCTTGGGGAAATTCAGGCATCATAGCAGCATGGGGGAAGGGGGGGGGGGTACAGGTAGTGAAAACAACACAAGCAGTGTAAACAAATAGGTCAATATAATTTACTATCTAACTAACTGAAATATACATTATTCATTATTCACAGTATCACAGTATCCACATAAGGTGCAGTATGCATAAGGTAGTGGTATTGTCCTACTTGGGTTCCTATTAGTTCTAGGTCGATGTCTGGCAGCAGTCGCTGCCCACTGTTGTGGAGCCTGATGGCCACTGTTATGAAGGACTGTCCGAGGCGGTTAGTTGAGTGTCGGGGGGGTATGAGTCTGTGGCTTCCTTGTCACCTTCACCTAATATGTTTTGATCTGGTCAGGTGCGCTGTCACCTAAAATGTTTTGATCTGATCAGGTGCGCTGTCACCTAATATGATTTCATCTGGTCAGGTGCGCTGTCACCTAATATGTTTTCATCTGGTCAGGTCCGCTGTCACCTAATGTTAATATGTTTTCATCTGTGTCCACTGACCACTGACACACAGTGGGGGATGTTTTAAAAATATTATTTAATATATAATATAATATAATAATTTGTGCTTCACCTAAAAATTTTGTCAGCAGCCTCCACTGCTCTTGAGATATATATATTCCTCATGAACAAGATCAGGCTGCAATCCAGTCTGTCTTCCACCATCAACCACGACAGCTTGGTATGCATCCCCTCCACACCGTTTCTCATTGAGCAGTTCAGGGTCAGACGGGCCGCTCTGTTCTGAGTGAGCTGGATCTTATTGAGCTCTTGTCTTGAGGCATTAGACCAGACAGCTGGACAGTAGTCAAGGTGCGAAAGAACTAATGACTGTATCACTTGCTTCAATATCAGATCGGCTAGAAAATACCTACACCTGGGAGCTCCAGTAGCTCACCGCATATCTCGGCGCTATTTCTGCGTCGGGGAAAACCGTGGTGCGTCACGGATCTGGTGGACTCGAGTTTGATTCCCGGACCGCCGTCATTTACCAGAATGTCTTCCCCTGATCTATATCCCGTTTCACCCTGTATCTGTCGGTCATGCTTGACCAGAAAAGCGATAAACGCTAAAAAATAAAGTTAAAAATAAAAAAAATAAAAAACTACACCTTCTGATAATGAAATACCTCTGCTCATTTTGGCAACCACATTGTTGGTGTGAGTTGACCATGAGAGTGTTCCATCCAGTGTGACACCCAACAGCTTTGCCTCTCTAACTTGCTCAATAGTTGTTCCGTCTAAAGATATACTTAGCTTCACGTCTTTTCTTATAGCATGCTTGGATCCCAATATTAGGCTCTTGGTTTTTGAGATGTTTAACTTCAGCCTGTTTTCAGACACCCAAGTGGACACTAAAGTTCAAATCTATCTGAAGGACTTCATTAAGCTCTTCTGTCTTGTCTGATGATGCATACATTGTAGTATCATCGGCATACATAACCATCAGGGCCGCTTGGGAGAAATGCGAGGCCTGTGCGAGATTTAAACGCGAGCCCCCCCCCCCCTAAAAGGTTAAAAAAATTATATAATTTTTTTATTTTATTTTATTTTTTCATACAGTCAACATATTCTTAATAATAGCGCTGCCCGAGGCTGGGCATGATACAGTCAACATATAGCAAGAGAGAGAGCGAGAGAGCGAGAGAGAGCTCCCATTCTACAGTCAATATACAGTGTTATCGCTGCACAGACCCGGCAATGCCCCTGACCCTCCACCAGAGCAAGGCCAGAGAGAGAGAGAGAGAGAGAGAGAGAGAGGAGAGAGAGAGAGAGAGAGAGGAGAGAGAGAGAGAGAGAGAGAGAGAGAGAGAGAGAGAGAGAGGAGAGAGAGAGAGAGAGAGAGAGAGAGAGAGAGAGAGAGAGAGAGAGAGAGAGAGAGAGACACACTTGGAAAGAAACAACCCAAAACCAGAGCAAATTGAAATGCTATTTGGCCCTAAACAGAGAGTACACAGTGGCAGAAAACCTGAGCACTGTGACTGACCCAATACTAAGAAGATCCTTGACTAGGTACAGACTCAGCGAGCACAGCCTAGCCATCGAGAAATGCGGCCATAGGCAGACCTGGCTCCCAAACGAAGACAGACTATGCACCCACTGCACACAAGATGAGGTGGAAACCGAGCTCCACTTCTTAACAACCTGCCCACTATACAAAGAGATATACTTCCCACAAATTGCAAACACCCAAAGAGACATGGATAATGACTCAAAACTCCCATACCTACTGGGAGAAATACAAGAATGTGAAATAAAGCCCATTTGAATTGAAGAGAGAGATAGATAGATAGAGCATGTCTGTGTGTCTTAGAAAGAGAGAGATAGAGAGAGGCATGTCTGTTTGTGTGTGTGTGTTAGAGAGAGAGCATGTATATGTGTGTGTTTTAGAAAGAGAGGGAAAGATAGAGAGAGAGAGCATGTCATTTTGTGTGTTAGAGAGAGATATAGAGCATGTCTGTGTGTGTAAGAAAAGAGAGAGAGAGAGAGAGAGAGAGAGAGAGAGAGAGAGAGAGAGAGAGAGAGAGAGAGAGAGAGAGAAGAGCATGTGTGTTTGTGTGTTAGAGAGAGAGCATGTCTGTGTGTGTGTGTGTGTGTGTGTGTTAGAGAGAGCTATAACACTAAAGAAGGAATACATATTTCCGAAACATGTTTGTTTCAGGCTGCCATTAAATTTTGAACCTTAGAGTGCTGGTCTGGCTTCACTGCTTCTTTTATATAATACTTAATGGGATTTCGCACCCAGTGTCGTATCTTGAGAGCGCGGTCTAACTTGACATTTGTGTTAGAGAGAGAGCATGTATGTGTGTGTGTAGAGCAGTGGTTCCCAAACCTCTCCTCGAGACACCCCAGCCGTTCCATGTATTTGTTAAATTCCACCACCAGTACACCTGATTCAACTAATAAAGGAATTTAACAAATACATGGAACGGCTGGGGTGCTCCGAGGAGAGGATGGGAAGCACTGTGTTTTAGAGAGAGGGAGAGAGAGAGAGAGAGAGAGAGAGAGAGAGAGAGAGAGAGAGAGAGAGAGAGAGAGAGAGAGCTCACGGCAGAATAGAATAGGTTGCATGAAAAACTCACCATAACGCAGTATCAATGGCAAAGTTGGAAAGAGACGACATCGACGCATTTTCCGTGGAGATGAAAAGTACCAGTCCCTTGGAGTCCTAGTTTATCTGCCACACGTTAGCACTCGATAACTTAGCAATTAGCTAAAGGCAGGGACGCGTAACTAGTTAGCTAGCGTTACTAGTTAGCTAGCTAGTAACTAGCGTAACTAGTTAGCTAGCTAGCATTAGCTAATGCTAGTTATGCTTCCCTGCCTTTAGCTAATTGCTACTAATACTAGCTGACATAGCTATAGCCTGACTGAAGGTTCTAACATGCAACAACTTTCATCTTCAGTCCATCTGCCGAACATCCTCTTCGTCTTGGCAAAGTTGGCATAACCATCATACTTGGTATTGATAACAAGCTTATGGCACACGGTGTTATTTCTTCTGCTCCATGCTGCTTTTCAAAAAACATCCACTCACTCCTCTGGATAGCGCTGAATAGATTCTGTACGGTACAAACGTGTCTATCCGCAGAGCAGCAGAGCCGCAGAAACCGGAACACTATTTTACAAACGTATTATGTGAAATATATAAGCATGTAAGCAAAACTAGATTTAGGTCTGTGATGAAAAAGGGCCTCGCAGGAAGGGGGGCTTCGCAAAAAAAAATAAAAATAAAATTATAAAAAATAATAATAATTTTTTTTTTTTTTTTTTTGCAAGGCCCCCTTCCCGCGAGGCCCTGTGCGACCGCACTGCTCGCACACCCCCTGAGGCGGCCCTGATAACCATACATGTATTTTCTAATACCCATGGCAAATCATTTGTAAAAATGGCGTAGAAGAGGGGCCCCAGGAGCTTCCCTGTGGAATTCCACACTGTAGCGATTTAAAGTTGGACAGGGTACCATTAAACACAACACATTGCTGTCTGTTACATAGATAGATTTTTATCCAGTTAACAGCTGCAGTTCTGAATCCATATGCAGTTAGTTTTATGAGCAGCAACTCGTGATCTATGAGGTCAAAAGCTGCACGGAAATCCAGTAGTACAGTACCCACCATTCGCTTCCTGTCAATTTGTTGTAGCCAGTCATCTGTTAATTGTGTTAAAGCTGTACATGTAGAATAACCCTCCTTATATGCATGTTGGAATTGAGAATTGATACTGTTTCTGAGAGGTAATGCTGAATCTGTTTAAAAACAACACCTTCCATGATTTTGCTTAAAACTGGCAAGATACTAATAGGTCGACTATTTGCTCCATTAAAAGGCTGTTTAGCATTTTTTGGAAGTGGAGTGACCTTAGCTATCTTCCACGTTTGAGGATAAACACCCTCACTTAGACATAGATAAAAAATATGACACAGAGGCTTTGCTACAATTCTGGCTGCCAGCTGGAGCAGTTTACCATCTAAGTTATCATGACCACATGGTTTGTCACACTGTATGGACAAGAGAAGCTTTTCCATTTGCTCTAGATTTATATCCATAAAATCAAATTCACATTTTTTGTATGCATAATATGCTGTTTAATTATTGATTCAGACAGCTTACCATCCACTGGCAGCATTTGATTCCTTATTATCTCCACCTTATCAATAAATAATCATTAAAATGATTGGCTATATCTCGAGGTTTGGTAATAAATCCACCATATCTATCTAGGTCGTCCTCGGACGGGCCCTCCATCGGTGCTTCCAGTCATCCCGATCCTCCATGCACCAGCTGCTTCTATAAACGAGGGGCATCGTATTTGTTTTATTCTTTCCCATGACCTCCTTTAAGGTTCTCCATAACTTTTTGCTGTCACCTTTAATTCTTCAAACTTGGATTTATAGTATTGTTTTTTTCTTCTGTGTATTCATTTTGGTGATTTTGTTTCTCAGAAAACGGTAGGCATGCCAATCATCCGAGCCACCGGATGTGTAACTGAGGGGTACAATTCCCTGACTGTATTGAATAAGTATGGTATCATTAAACCACTACTGCGTTATGTACATTACTACTGGCCATACAGTACACAGGTATATGAGAGGAACACACCCACAATAACACGGCTTCACAAGAAATACAGTTTAGAAGAATATTTATTAGCAGCACGAAGATTATCTTACATTACTTATCAAGATTGAGAGTTGCGCTTGTAAGGCGAAGAATGTGCATGAATAGGTCAAGAGCGTAAGTCCATGAGCATATTACGCAGGAGATAATTAATACCACCTGTATCATAAGAATTATATATGGTACACTAGTAGATTAGCTGGAGATACTAAAGGGGTCCCTTCGGTTGTAAGCCAGCAGGGGAGAGGATTTGTCGGTAGCAGAAAGTCTGGGTCAACGAGGAATAAGGAGACTCCAGGTACAGGAGACAGTGCAATAATCCCTTGATCCGTAGACGAACAACAGCTATTCTCCGGTATGCAGTGCCGCATGGAGGAAAGCTAGCCAGCCTCAGAGTACTGAGGCGGGCTCGACGGTGCTCCTCACAGGGTAGATCCCACACAACAGTGGGTGTAGACGATTCTCCGCTCCAACAGCTACAGGACCAAAGCAAATATAATCCAGCCGAAAAGGGCTCTGTAGTCGTCGGGTAGGTATCCAGTGTACATATCCACATGGTTCTCGTCTAGGGCTCCTCGGATGACGGCACCAGGTTAAGCCGCCCAGCCTGGATAAGCACACTAGCTCGGTACGATGAAACGTTGGTAATGCTGGTCACTGTAGAACGGTAGCCGCACGATACACTATACATAATAGACTATTACTTGAATAATAGAATAGGTCGAACTCGACGATACAGCGTTAAACTCTGACACTTCAGCTATCAATTCGCACGCGGTCTCGAGGCTCTATTTCGGGGCAAAACGGGCCCACTTCACAGCACGTTGTATCGTGTGTGAGGGTTCAACTTATTGGGTAACATACTGCTGTATTCACATGCGCCGTATTTATACGTTAGGTGAACAATCTAGTACCAGCCTTATTTCTGTCTCGTATTCTTGCGCAGAGCCGGTCATGTCCAGGCATGTCTTTGGCGGTGACTTTGAACTAGACATTGGGGGGTATGGCCGTGGCGCCTAGGGGATCGCTGTCCAATAGGAGAACGAATATTATGGTCTGGCCTGTACTAGGTAAAGGGATATTCCGTGTATATGTACAAAGAATATACAAGGGATATCAGACGATATACAAATACTATACATATATCTCAAGTAATAAATATATATATTCGGTTTAATCTGACCCTTTGTAACAGGATGCAATAGCATCCTTTTTCAATTGATCCCTCTCTTTCATACAGCTTCTCAACTCCAAATCAAGCCAGAGGCTTTAGTTGTTTTGACCGTTAATTTCCTCATAGGGGCGTGTTTGTCACAGATGGATGAGAACAGTTTCATAAATAAGTGTAAGGCATTCTCTGTACTCGTTAGTTCATTAACACCACTGCCATCATCAAAAAGGCCCAGCAGTGCGTTGTTGGACTCTCTACTTCCTCAGTTGCCTGAGGAAGTACAGAGTCCAACAACGCCTGCTGGTCCAATTCTACACCGCCAATAATTCAAAGCATCCTCACCTCATCCATCACAGTCTGGTACGGTTCCACTGACAAACACACCAAACACAAACTCCAACGCATCACCAAGACAGCCTCCAAAATAATTGGCTGCCCCTCCCATCTCTGGACTCCATCTAC